>NC_088113.1:16730726-17031549 GCF_036370855.1 Dromaius novaehollandiae
AATGCTTTCCCTCAAGCAGCTGTCTCTGCAGTGATGGAGCAGCTGAGAGCAGCGCATGCTCTTGCTCGTCGCCAGCAGTGCCCCAAGAGATCAGCAAAGACAAAGACTCACTCGCCTTCTCCTAAGATTTGATGGTGCAACTCGCTGCACTTGCCCAGGCGCTCTGGAGCGTCACAGCAAAAGAAGCCGCTTGCTGCGGCAGCTCCGATGCTGCGGTGAACAGCACGGAGGCTACAGTAGCCCCATATTATTCTGTGTGAAATTATTCTGATCACCCAGTGTGATCAGGCAGCAGGTTAGGGCATAAATCTCTGCTCTACCTGTGGGTGATTACACTGTTGTTTTAACAAAGGAAAAGGCACAGGCAGGCTGACCGGTCACATCGATGTTCTCCAAAACAAAACCCTTGCAGTTCTGTACAAGCCCGCTGCAGTCAAGAGTAGAGAGAATTTCCTTGTTGTAGCTTTCTCACTCAGTTTTATGCATACCCTGCTGCTAACTGGTGCTCTGTGTCATGCTACAACGTCTTGCAGTGTTGGAGAAGAAGATGACAGCGCGGCAAGGTCGGGATGAACTCATTAAGAAAGGCCTCCTGGAGATGATGGAACAGGGTAAGTAAAAATTCTCATCTCTCTTGTCAGAGTCTTTTTCCGGACAACAGGAAACGTAATTGCAAGAGAAGAGAGCTGACAAACAAATAAAAAGGAAAACCTCAAACACAATCAGGAAAATTCAGTATCTGAATTAAGCAGTCGTCTGTTCAAATTCCTGCCTGCTGCAGTCAGTCCATGAAGTTTGATTTTTGATGTTTTGCCGTCTTGAATGCAATTCCAGCTCCACTGTTTTTATACATTGGTACAAATATGAGCTAGTACCTATGTTTTATGCAACTGCTTTAAACCTACCTAAATCCAACTGCCAAGAAACTCTGTTAAAGCTGGTGTAAATATAAATGTAAGCATGTGGATGCATTCAGCAGGGAAGCTAGCAGGTAGAGTCCCATGAATCCAAATCCTATAATATGATACTAATCTGATGTTTTCAGCCATCTTTCTGGTAAAACAAGTTTGTGAAAAACATATCATTCTGTCTGTTTTTTCATCACATGGAAAAATGAAGCATTTGGTAGTGTCGTTTTAAAGCTTTCCTAAGTACGAACCAGGTTCAGCAGAAGTCACTGAATGAAAGATGATAGAGTCACAGCACGCCCAAGGACTGTGCTCCTGCGTATTACCGCCCCGCAGCCCTGACAGACACTGCTATCTGATCAAGGGGGACAGAGATCTGGAGGAGCATCCTGCGAGATCAAGCGAGCTCCCAGTGCTATGGGCGATATTCCAATTGCCATTTCCATCTAAAAAGAGCTAAAAACAATTCCATCTTTACTCTGAAAACTTCATAGCACAAAGTACTATTATGAAGGCAGATTGGCCTTTTGAGTTTGACCAATCTGATAGACAGAAATGATGTTCTTTGAAACTAGTAATTGAGTTTCTTTGTATAAAAGAAATCCCAGGCCTATAAATAGCCTGCAGGACAACATTCAGTGACAGTATGCTGCAGTGTAACCGAGCAACTGAAGAGTCAGAAAAAGAGCATTTTAAACAGGATTTTTTTCTTCACTGCAGTAAGGCAATTATCGTATTATTTTATTGGGTATCTTTTAATAGAAGTTTTATGTTCAAGACATAAAATCTATCAAACCATCAGCTTATTCTAAAATGGAAGTTTTTAAAAGGTTCATTTTTAATTCCTGTCCATTGAACTGTTTCTGTCTCTCATTATTCTGGACAATTATTTGCCCTATTAGCATAGTAGCACTACTGCATAGAAAAATACATATTCCCCAGTTCTGCCAGGGGTATGGAAGCTCTCAGTAATCCATGAATTTGAAGATATGGGTGATTAGAACAGTGCGGAAGAACAATAAAAAAAACCTGTAGAGCACATTAAAAGGTAATAATAATAATTGGAATAGATTTTCCTCATCATAAAGAAATATTTGGGAAGAAAATATAAGACGCTAAGTTGCCAGATCATTTTAAAAAAAAATCATTAGAATAAATACATCTAGTTCATGAGGAGTGATGATGAGCTGTGCTTTTAAATGACAGCTACAAGCAGACTCTCTAGGATTTTCTTCCTACCTGTCCGTAACACAGTTGCACAGAGCTCCTACAAACATCAGACAAATTTACAGTACCACCCTGCTGCCCAGGAAGGAATGGATGGCTAACAGTCAGTTGAAGGACATTGCAGCAGCCTGCAAGTTATTTTGCTTTACACACAGAGTGTCGTGAATCTCCAGGGTTATTTTATTGTATTATTAGCAGAAGCAGCTTATTAATGGTATCAAAAATTGACCCAAATAATTCTCAGTAAATGATTAGTGCCCTACTTGGACTGAGCTAAAGTGGCAGCAGTTTCAAGGCTAAGTCCTCATTTATGCAGTAAGTTGCAACTGTCAAAGCAGCAGTGCTGTGCTAAAGGGACTAGAGTAAATCCTTAAATCCCTCTATTTCATCAGGCTCTACTCCACTTCCAGAGAACTGGGTTGTGCTCACTTTCACAAAATAGTCCAAACAGGGATGAAGCTCAAGTCTGAGAAATCTGGAAATCTGCTTCATGCACTTCCAACAGCTGTGCCGCACTCCGGTTTCGAAGCGTACGGCTGGTGAGGCGGCCGAAACCCCAGCATTTGGAACTGGACTGCTTGGCTCTGAGCAAGCCACGCAGCTAGCGCAGAATTTGCATCCATCTGTGAGCTGCCCAGGGTGAAACCGTACCGTCCTTGCTTCGGTGATGACTCATCCTAACAGGTTATGTCACCCTTTCTCCTCGCACAACCCCAAGACACAGCTGCCCAGACACGCTGCGCGGCAGCAGACGGAGCTGCGCTGCCTGGACCCCCCTGCCCCTCGCTGCTCACACAGGGCTAACACCAAGCCCCCCTCTGCTGTCGCCTCGCGCTCACAAACACATCCTACTGCTCCTTCATCCCACCGTGGCTGGGAAGCAGCCTGCCTCTGGCAGCCTGCTGTGGCTTGCGTTAGCTCCCAAACCCCGAAATACGGCTTCACTCAAGGGAACCTACTTGCATCCTAGAAATTGAGGGTGCAGGATCTGCAATATGGTGAGATTCGTTCCCAACTAAATGATGGCCCTGCTTCTTCTTCAGATCACTTTGCAATCCCCAAGACTCTCTGCTGCTTTCCTCACTGGTAGACCTAAGGTCTGTACTTTCTCCTGTCCCCTGCCTATCTCTAAAACACAGCGTTAAGACCCACTGCAAATCAAAGCAGCGTACTCGCATCGATTTAAGCGTGAGCTGCTCGTTTCTGACCAGGAGCATCACTGTTGTGAGTCCCAGACACTCCTCAATACAAAATTCTCCAACAGGGCTCTCTTCTACTTGTCATTACTTCATTGGTGATTACACTTTCCATAGGCAGGGATGTAAAGGAACTAGTATCTGTCTGCAGCTTTACTGTGGCACAGCTGTCAGCAGCTTGCCGCTCTGACGGATGCGAGCAACTCGCAGAGCAGAGCTACCTCGAAAACATTTAGGGAGCTTTCCCCCATATTCCTCCTCATTGTGAGCACAAATCTGATCAAATTTAGCTGCAGTTAAAGCACCGAGAGATAAGAGCTGCCTGTCAAAGGACGCAGGCAGCTGTTAATACACCAATGGTTATGTATAGGCTGGCTTCACAATGAGCTGAAATGTAGGCAATGAACTTTTTCCCCCCTCCCCTTTCCTGTATCATAGCAACTGTGCTACTGCAGGGGCTATTTTAAGAACAGTAACTTTTCACCAAACGTGATTATAAGGCAGGCTGGGTGAGCTCAGCTTACAAAAATACTGCATCCATTCCACAGCATCGCTGGGCCAAAATCTGATCCCCTCACTCAAAAGGGCAGTAAATTACTCTGCAGATTGCCTAAACAGTATTGAGAAGGAGGTAGCTGTGAATGCTAATTATTTTAAATCAATGTTCAAGAAATTTGTCATGATATCATTGCAAGAGAACATAGCCCTGTCAGGCGCTTCCAGAAAGGAGCGTCTAGGGCTGAGAAATACAAGCGAGGAGGTCAGGGGTGGACAGCAGACCTGTCCGTCAGTGCAGAGCGCTGGCTACAGTGGGAAGTAATTGCTTGGGTTTGCAGCAGTGATGTTGATTTTGTAAATTTTGAGACAGTCAGGAAGTAAAAGAGGATAGTTTGTATTCTGAGGAATCTTGCCTGAATAGGAGAATACTAGAAAAGCTTCAGTCATCAGGATGCGTACAGCTGCAGGGATCACTGGCACAGAAATCTTTCAGACTAAGCAAAGAGAGCAGTTTCTAGGTCTGCATGAAGAGGGATTTGAATTTCTGATCAGCTCAATCACACAAGACACGCTTTTGAAAGCTGAGGAACTAATACTGTGCTCAAAACCTACAGTCTGCCAGGAATATTAGCAGCTTTGTCTTCATTATGGCTCCAGCGTTTCTCTTGGGGCAGTCCTCGATGGCAGTGTGTCGTGCATAGAGTCCAACACAACTCTGACATGTCCAACCAACCTGAGCACGTGCTGCACCATGAGCTCTGCTTGGGCAAGGAATTCCCAGCTCCCGGACACCTCTGATTTCCCATACATGTGCCCATCCCCAGCACAGCAGATGTTTTCAGCACACAGTGGACTTCTTGTACAAGTACAATGACCATTTGTCCAGGCTGCTGGCTGTCCACAGAAAAAGATGTCCTGTCTAGAAAACTGGTTGGATATTAGTACCCAGATGGGGTTGCCTCCACAAGTTGTGCATTACAGATGCTCAGCACTATTAGAAATCAGATGCTGCAATAAGACAGATCACAGTCCCCTGAGCACTGCGACATTACTAGCAGCTTTTAGGCACATTCTTCTAGAGAGGATAGCAGAGAGTTTCAGCTTTCACTGCTCATGGTTTAGTTAACATTAAATTATTTGGTGTTTTAGATACAGAAGGCAAAGCCTGCACTGGTGAGGATGCCACAAGAGCAATGCAGAGTGACCCTCCCGTTCCTGCATGCCAGGCACTTGCCTCGGAAGAGGTGCAGCAAGAGAGTACGACAGCAGCCACAACAAATGTGACCTCGCTTGGTGAGGAGCTGCACTTGGATGAGCTGAAAGAAGATGCAGGTATTGGATATAAAATATTAAACAGAACATAAAATGGTAAAAAAAAAAAATTTTTTTGCTGAGCTGCTGCATGAGGAGCCAAATATGTCAGTGTATTAGAGGGTCAGAGCACCTTGTTCAGTTCAGTGCCCCCCCTTCCTAGGCTAGCAATCTGTACTTAAAAACAGTGACTTCTTTAGACTGCTACTGTACTGAGGGACCATACAAAGCTGGGCGTAATGGGATTAGCTGGATTATGAGACAATCCAGGGTTGGCATGGTGCCCCTTTGGTATTAGCAGTTACTGCTGTGAAGATGAAACAATTTACTCCTAAAAACATTTCTCAAACTTCCGTGCCAAAGCTGAAGTTCCTTGTCCTGGCATGGGAGAACAACGTCCGTGCACACCCGATACTGTCTATGTCATCACCTATCTACACCATCCTGAAATTACCAGAGCAGTTCAATACCAAGGGCAAAGATAAACCCTTATCAGCTGCTAAACCAAGTTCCTTTCATGCAAACAAACATCCACAAAACATACCTCAGCTCAGACTGCAAACCTGAGTTTTGAGTTTGTTTCACAACAAAGCAGAGAAAAGCTGACATAGTGGACTGTTAGCTTAGCTATGAGAGTAGGGACCATCATCCAGCACATAAGCCGTTAAGGCACCCAGTGTGGGAGGCACAGTGAGGCAGATATGGCCTGATTGCCCCTGTGCTCCGGCAAAGTGCAGCACAAGAGCAGTTCCTTGGATCAGCCAGGGACAACAAAGCAGCCGGAGGGTTTCCATTCCTGACAAATAAGAAATGCAAAGCTGAGGCAACCCATGCTTTATCCTAGTTTTGTGAGGAGTACAACGTAGTGATTACAGATCTTCCTGCCCATCCCATCTGGCTGATCTTTATGCCTTCTCCATCTGCCCTGGCTGTCTTTTTTTCTTCATGCCTCCTTCACACCCTGAGCTCCTTGGGGTTCAGGCCCCCAGCCATATTCACCAATCCCACCCCTACTTGCTGGGGCTCGCTAGGCCACACTGTCTGCTGATGCCTTCGCACTGCTTCAGCAGCTCCTAATGGAAACCATCCTTTGAAGGGTTTTCCATTTCTTAGCTTTGTACTTTCCCACTTCCTTCTCCTCCTGTCCTTTCCATTCCCATGACTCATGAAATTTTGTTCCCTTTTACTGTTTTGCTTTTATATAATGTTGCTTTTCTAAGCTACCTGGGAACGGCACTTCTAGCTCCACTCCACTCTTAATTGCTTTGACAACAGAAACTCTCTCGTCTCCCAGCAAGTACCTTTCCCTTTTCACGACTGCTCATTGCAAAGATTTTTTTAAGCTTAGCAACACCTTTCTATCACTTTCTTCACTTCAACTACATGTATTACTTCATTAAGAAATATCCCAAAACAGATTTGCTATATGCGGGCTTCTAGAGATTTCCTTTCCCTTACTTCTGTCTTAATATAAAGATGAAAGAGAATTGGACATTGACGGCTTCTATTAACACATGCCCTTATTGCTCTTTTCCTTTCTCTCCAAACTGCAGCCTGCATTGCTGTATTTGCTTTTGTATCACACTGAAAATTTACTGGGGCAAGACCCATCCGTCTCCCTGTTCTTTCGCCCAGTGTTTAGAACAATGAGATCCAGATCTTGACCAAAATCCTTCAGGCACTACTGTTATTAGGAATAATGCATTTTCCAGAGCATTCCATTCTATATCCCTAAGCAAATTTCTCTCTGTACTTCCAGTTCTTCCGTTGGGGCAGGACAGATTATGCTGGAAAAAATGGTGCAAATAAGGTATCAGGTACTTAACATCATGGCTCTGCAAAGCATAGTACTATAATTAAAAAAAAATACCTTCTACTCCATTTTCAATGGTGGATCAAGGCTTTAAATTTTATTTCTGAATCATCTCTATTTCTTATGTCCTTTTCTAATGAAGCTAGTTCTTTTTATTGTCTCCCTGGCATAACCTTTCCTGTCTTCTGCATTTCCTCCCTTATGAGATGTATCATTTTTCCAGCCCTGAGAAAATAGCAGTGGAGTTACATTCTCCTGTCTCCCTGGTCTGGGAGACTCCACTCCCACTTGTTGGAAGTCCTCCTACCTCCTTCATCAGCGACCTCTGGCTTCTAAAATAATTATTGCCAATCTATTCTGCCTGTGCTAATTTTCCCCTGTCTGTGCATCGCAGCCTTCCTCCCTCTAGTGTGTCTACCTTAGGAAAGGCTTTGGGTGGGTAAGCTCTTCAAAATTGTCAGAGGAAAGGTGCGAAGTTTATTATAATCCAGGCCCAATTTAGTAGGGGTCCTTCTACAAATTTATTTGACCAGATAGAAACAAAATGAATATATTTGCTATATATTCAAGTCCCTACATTGCATTTCATTCTGAGGATGTGGGATGAAGGCCAGGGAGAGGAAGAGGAGGGAACAAAAGGAAATATTTGTAGAGACCATGTTTGGCTAATATACAGAAAAAGAGCAGCCTAGGCAGAGACAGGGCAATTTTTCCCACCTAACCTAGCCAAGGGGCTTGGGGGCTCTCCCAAGGCAGGATTTCTACCTAGAAGCGAGGTGGCATTTTGACAAGTGGCACTCCATGAATAATTAGCTACTCTGCCAAGGAGTCCAGTGCTCAGCCCTTGAAATATTTTCAATAGGTTGGTATTCACCCCACAGTATGAAATCTGTTAATAGGTTTGTGTACTCAAGACTTAGGTCTGCCTTCAGACTCTGAGTCAAAAGCACACTATTATTAACAGAAACAACCACATAAAAAAATAAGGAAACCGTTCTTTGCAGGGAATGTAAAATGGACATTATCAGACAAGAGCACACAACGCCAGTTTGTTTTCATGGTAGCAATCTCTGAATAGGATGGAGTTCAGAAACCAGAAGGTCTGTTTGACTGCAGCCAAGTGTCGTTTGGATCAGCGTTCTCTGCAGGCAAGGCCCCACGGGGGCTGCTCACTTTCATTTGTGCTAAACGGCACCTCGAGTCACAGGGAGGCCTATTGACTTCAGTGAGGTTACTGGCAGAAGAAAGTATTGTTCAAAGCTTCAGAATCTGACTAATTTTCCTATTAAATTACCAATACCTACTGGAGCTCTTGATCTTTTTCTAATGTAACTCATTAGTGACTTGATTTTTCTCTAACTTGATTCCAAATGTTGTCTTCCATGCGGTAGGCACAAAAATACACAGTGATGCTAGCCTAGAACAAAGCATTTCCCTAGGAATGTATATCTAAAAGAAAACTTTTTTTTTTTTTAAATTGAGGCAACTATCACATAAGGCAGCTTTCCTACCAAGCCAAATTTTATAAGAAATCCTCTAACAATGCATATTTATTGTAATTCCCTGTCTTTCTTGAATGATAAATGCTCATTCTTCTCCTTCTAGGCATACTCGCTAATCTGTTTGTCAACAAATTAAATGCTATTATCTTGGCAATACTATTGTTTCCAACTGCTTCAGTGCTCTGGTGCCTCCCCATGCACTCTGAACACGAGGATGCTGTTTGTTCATTAACACAAAGAGTTTGTATTCCAAACAAGACATAAAACTGAGCCAAGAAAAGATCTGTGATGTGGTAGCTGTGGATGCCCACTGTTGTGAGCTTTTAGGAGATGCTTTGGGGTGGTACAGAGGAAGTGGCGCTTTGTTTAGACAAGCCAGACTGCTAGAAGATGCGAGACTTGTCATTTATCCATCCTAAATGGATGCCTCTGAAACTTCACCTGTCACCGGACCATCTATTTCCAAACCTAGGAGGACAAACTCATCATCTGAGCTTTCACAGATAATCACTTTCTCTGCTGTCCTGATATTAAATATTCATTAGATATAAAAACAAACAAAACAGCACTGAGGTGAGGTTTTTAAACCCAGAACTTCCCCTCTTTAGCTCAGTCAGTCATTAAGCCTCAGAGAAATATTCCTTCTTGCTTCCTCTGTTTGTCAACATTTCATGGAGTCTTAGCTGCCCAGAGGCAGGAGGAAAGGAGAGACACAGGGAGTAGGTGCTCCTCGCGCGAGCGCTGGTTTTGATGTCTCTCGTGCCGAGGGGAGGCTCAAATGCAGATCTCCCAAGGCAGAGATCTAGGCGTATACAGTGTGTACAAGCAAAACAGTGAGGCCCTGTGTGCGTTTAAGCACCTCCAGAGTCCGTGGAGACCCGAGTAGGATTCAAGGATGTTAATTTTGGATTAATCACCAAAATTCCACCTAATTCCTGCTTTAGTCTCACTCCCCCTGTGCCCCCATCACAGCCAGGCCAGCTTGACAAGCCGCTCAGTGATTTGGCCTGTCCTGACTTCTTTCAAGAGTGAGCGCTTCTGCCCTCTTTCAGGAGACAGTCCTGAAACGAGCACTGCTTCACCACCTCACATGGAGGCTTTGGTGACTGAGCTTTTTCTTAGGCACTGCACCTCAAAGCCTGTTCTCTGTTCCACACTGATTGCTGAGATCCAGGGGCAAATCTTTTCATGAAAGGCTGCTCTCGGTTAACGACTTCAACCTCAGGAGAGATGAAGCAGCTCTGGGATCAGGTGCAATAAGAGAAGACTTAGGATGCAAGTTGAAGTCATATATTAAATAAGATTAAAGTGTCCGGATAAACGTGTGCAACAGTTGTAAAGTGAGCATTCAGGTAACACCACAGGTTAGATACTCTGCCTTTCTCTCGTCTGTTCCTAGCACAGGGAATACCCATTCAGGGACTTTGGGTCATTGCAGCTGTACTCTAAGAAAATACACTGCAGTTCTCAAAAGTTGCTTTACTTCACTGTTTTCATTATCGAAAAGAAAAAGAGCAAGGGAAAAGGTTTTAGGGGGAAATGGGGAGTAAGCGAGGCTCAGCAGTTTTCTCAGGAACATCAAAACTAACATTTCTTCAATATCTTCATACATTTTATTCTTTACCTGCCTTGGCTGGTAGGCTATTTCACACATTAATTATTTTCACTATGGAAAAGTGCTTCTAGCCATGTGCCATGTGTTCTGTTTTTCTGAATGTTCCTGGCATTGTCCCCTGGCCTATCAGTATTATTAACTTCATGTTCCATTAATTTTACTCATCCTTCTACTAGCCAAGAAACCTTCAGCACCCACGGAAGAATTAGAAGATGCCAGCCTGCCAGCAACTGAAGACAGTCCACAAGCCTTACTTCTTTCTGAACCCACAGATTCTCCCCAGAAACAGGCAGAAAGAAACCCAGCACAGCTTCCCAGCCCTCCGTTGCTCCCAGCTCCCCCGTCTAAGGCAATCTCCAAAATCGCCAAGAGCGTAACAGGTCAGTCATTGCTGGTCAGTAAAGGTTCTTCCACCCTTTATGTGTTGTTCACCTAACAGTACGATATATCATTTTTTTCCCCTTACATCCTTTTTTAAGCCTTTTGCCACAAGATACGATGAATCAGGCTAGTCCTACTGAATGAACAGCATGCTAATGATTTCCAGGAACTGAGCAGTCTGGCTGCCTGATAACAAAGCACTGATCTTTGTACTTTACATATATATCTGAATCTCTCGGGGGATTATTTGTTGCAAATCTATTGCACTAACCGCATGTAAAACAAATCAAACCAACTGCAAACATCTGCTGAATCAGATGGTCATATTGATATGCCATAAAACACAAGGAAGATTTAAATGTTTTCATTACCTAGAATCCCGGCTGGATAACAGTACAATAGCCAAAAGCAAGTTCAAGTCAATAGGTTCTGTGGCGGTTTCTGTCTGAAGGGTTTGCTCTCCAGGGTAGGTCTAAATTAGAGCTATGAAATCTGGTCTAATTACACAGAGCAGCACATAAGTGATACACCTGGCTTCCACAGAGCAATCCTCCATGCCAGATTTCATTGAAAGTTTCAAGAGCAAATCCTCTGGGCCTGATTTTCTAACGTATTGCCAATGTTGTTACATTTTCTAACATTCTGGCAGTGCAGAAAGGGTGTTAAAATGAATATGATTTTAGTTTGTTCCAATTATAGGGCCTCTTTGCATGGTAAAGGCAGTTAAAAGGGCCTTACTGCAAATTAGAATCAAGTCCTGATGTCTAAATGCCAGATCTGTTGGGTATTTAGACTTTTAAATGACAGCCACTCTCTCAGCCCTGATTTGCATCCATACTCATCCTCTGGCACCAAAAAAGGGTTTTCAAAGTCGCCAGGAAACAAAAGCTCAGACGGGCACTGTGATCTGACCGCTGGAGCTGATGGAAAACATTAGGGGTTTCAGTCTTTTTGAGGAAAATTAGAAGAGTTTGTTTCCCATGTCTTGTCCATGCTTAGAACCCATACGAGTTTAAATGGGAGTTTGGTTCAAAATGGTATCATAATGCTCCTTGGGAGCTGTTGCTCACATTGCCATTCTCTGCTATGGGTCAGGCTCTAGCAGCGTCTTCCACCTTGCAGCACGAAGAGGCACAGCTAGGACACCTCTTTGCCTTTGCTTGACTGATGGAAAGGCCATGCACCATGTGAGATGTGGGCCACTCAGAAAACCTGACCCACAGAGGGTAACGAGATGACAGCTCCACCAGGCACTTTACAGCATTCTGAGTCTAGATACTTTGCTGCTTAACTGATGTATTTCAATTAACATCCCAGATGCTCTGAGTTTTGGTATTTCATTCTCATCTAAATTTTCCACAAATAACAACTCTGAATTTTCTGAATGAGTCCAATAACTATAGACCTTTTTTTCAATAGTGATTATACATTTTTTTCATGGATGTGGAGCAGTGGTAAGTTAAGACTAAACAAATTGTCAGTGAGTGAAAGGGCATCAGAACATATGGGGAGAGAGAAACAAAGACCGATTATGAAAGGAAAAGAAGACAAAGAGGTTGAAAAGCTCTTTTGTGTTTGGATTTTTTTTCCCCTTAACAATGCTAGAGATGCTGTTAGCAGAGAAGCGATGAATAAGCCAAGCATCAATTAATCACAGGCAGAGGGGGAACAGGGCAAGGTGCCAAGACATCACTTTGCAAGATTATTCACTGAACAGCTGTTATTAGGACGAATAAGGTGTGATTTAAGGAAACTCTCAATATTGGCCCGAGCTGCAATGAGGACAGAATTGGCCCTTGGCCTGTTGCAGGAACAAGCAAGTATAAAGATAACAGTGAGTGTCCTCCCTTCCTGCCCTGGGGCTGAGCTGAACCCGGATTCTTGCTCTGAGACCCTCTCCCATGGCACAGAGGCAGAAAATGACTTTAGAAGTGTTTTTTCATCCCCTCGGGCTATGATTCAGTGGACAATGATTGATCATAAACATCTTCTATGCATTTGCTCAGTAGCACATAATCAAAACCCCCTTGAGCGCAGAAGAAATGTTTAGCAGAGGTTGGCTGTCTCCTGGCCGCAGGGACCATCCCGATCAGTGCAGGAAGAGCTGTGGGGTGGAAAGGTGTCTCACCTCCAAGGCACTCTGCACTGGGCACCATAGGTGCTCCTCTGCTCTCAGACATTTCTAGATTTGAAATAGGGTCACTTCTTGACTGACTTCATCCATCTTGCTTGGTGCAGAGAGATGGATGAAACTGGCTGTTGGTTAGAGTTCTGGGCTGGAAGGAAGGAAATGTGCAAAAATGCCTTCCAAAAATTAGAAGGTCAGGCCTCTCTCAAAAGAGAGAGAGAGAGAGAGAGAGAGAGAGAGAGAGAGAGAGAGAGAGAGAGAGAGAGAGAGAGAGAAGATTATACTGCAGATATAAGTCTCCTAGTTGAAGAATGCTTTCCTCCCCGTCCTACACATGAAAAAAAGAGACTAGGCTTAGCATTGCCACCAGCTCAAATCTATGAGGTTGATTTTGGTTGTGGCTGCAAGAGCTCCCCTTCCCACTTCTGCTTTTGCTGTTGTCCTCGGTGATTCTGCTCCCCAAGCTCCAGATGCCCAGCTCTGCACTCATGGCTGCCCTGGTGGGGCTATACCAGATTTGCAGCAGGGTATCTGCAAAAAGGCAGCTACCATGATGCAGGATGTTGGTTCTGACAGGAAATATGTAAGAACTGAGGTTCATAGTCAAACCTGCTTTTGTCCTCTCCAGTTTTCTGGTAAGTTACCATACTCCTAAGGAAGCATATCCTTTTTACATGGGAATGTTAGGATACTCTTGGCAGAAACAGAAGTTTCTCTCTCCTGTGAACTGAAGGATTTATCCCAAAGTAAGTGAAAATGGTAAGAAGGGTCTGTGAAAAAAAGTCTATACAAAAGCTGTACAAGCTGTGTCAGTTTAAATTCATATTTACAACACTAGGTGGCAACA
This sequence comes from Dromaius novaehollandiae, assembly GCF_036370855.1. NCBI lineage: Eukaryota > Metazoa > Chordata > Aves > Casuariiformes > Dromaiidae > Dromaius > Dromaius novaehollandiae. Next base: position 16,744,153 of record NC_088113.1, read on the forward strand.
AGAGAAAAGGAACACCCTTCTATACAAAAAAAGCTCACTGCCTAGCTACACTCAGACTGAATTGTTGCCCTATGCTGGAAGCTTGGGATAAAAATACAAGGGAAAGGGGAAAGGAGAAGAGAACTGCAGAACAGAAAAACTAATGAACATCTTCTTCAGGCCAGATGTTCAGGTATCTTAGAGTATGAAACTACCACAGTTAAAAACAGGCAAATGCCTAATGCGTTGTGGACTGAGGTGCTAGAGAAATGTATAGATCGAAGTCTAGCTTCCAACTTGCTTAGATGGCATGAAAAAAAAATGTCTGAATCTGAGGGTAAAAAAGGTTTGTAAAACATTGCCCCACCCTTCTTTTCTCTTCTTAGTGCTCAATACAACATCTTTCATTTGGATTTCATTTGGATGGCAGGTTTTGTTAAGTGAATATTATCCCCATACTATAATGATTTTGGCATTTCCTCAACTGGCATATGAAAGAGAGAGGTCTAAGCTGTGCAGCAATCACAGAGGAGCACATAACAGACACTGGTACATTTTGTCCTGACTGAGAACCACAGCGCATAAATTTTGATACAGTCTGCCAGAGTTCAGCAGAGAAAATGCTAGACTGGAAAGCCGCTGCAGTACAGGCCACCAGTGGTTAGGAGGAACAGCACTGGCAATCAGGAATACATTGATGGACTTGGAAAAAGGAGCATCTGATAGTGCGGGAAAAAGAGGAAATGGGGAAGCATCTATTTTTCTAGATCAAATCTGTACAGTATAAGCCTTTCAAATTCAGACAGTTACTCAGCATAACCAGGTCCCCTTAGGCAAAAACAGAACATCACCATTTTCCTCTATTCAACCAAACAAGTTAAGTTCAGCACATGCTTTGTGCACAAAAAAATAAGCAGCATTGCATGACCTCCTATCCTTTTGTCTTTTGACAGCAGGAAGCGAAATAGATGACCCAGCCATGAAATCTCCTCCTTCCACTATCCTGAAGAATTATGTCATTGTTGGTTCCTCCCAAATCTCAGGACAAGCTGCCCTCTTCCATCCCTCTGGCCAGAAAAGCTCTGATTCCCATGTCAGAGGACAGGTAACGACACCAACTGGTTCCCCTCACCTGGCTGCTGTCCACCTGCCTTTACCTCCCAGCAGAGTCATTGAAGAACTCCACCGGGCTCTGGCCACCAAACACCGGCAGGACAGGTACCTAACGCCCCTTGGCTATGTGTGTGCGCGAAGAGAGTCATTCCATTACATCATTTTTCTTGGTAAACATTCCTACCTCGTTATTAACATTTTATCCACTCCTACAGCTTAGATTTGTCTTCTTCTTGATGTCACTACTTTGAACGTCCATTCCTGGTTAAAATGCTTCACTTGGCAGTTAAGTCAAAGTATGTTCTTTCATTATAAGAAGGCTACTGTGACATGGAAATAGGTTTTCAAATAGGTAGAATCATTTAATAATCCTTGATTTGATTTTATCCTACCAAGTTAATGCACTCGAGGCAAATCCTGCTAAAAGTACCTTTTACATGTGAAGTGCTGTTGTTTCAGTATGTGTCGCTTGGCTTATGCGTGAACATACATGGTATACATTTTTTTAATGCAACTGGTTGTGTGGGAGGACATTGGGTGCTTTGTCTGGTTTTCATTATAAACCCTCCTCTATATTAGAGAAGGACAGAGATAACCTTTTCCTTCATAGAGCTCTGGAGTTGAGTTGTAAACATTTCTCAGTTCCATAACAGCTATTGTCACGGGGAACGGATTCATACTGTATTATTTAAAAGGTTTTTGTTAAACCTTTGTCATGATCAAAGCTATCAGAATGTTAATATTTCATGCCATGTGTTTTACGTTAGGAGGACGTGCTGTGTGTTTTTTTTAATCAATACAGTAGAGCATATGGTTATATATCAAAGAAATAAATTAGTCACTACCTGCCTGTACCTTATCTTTATGACAAAGATTGAAAAGTAGAGCTACTTTAGCCATTCTCAACACAGCCTTGACAATGCCATCTTGCACTGTCCCCTGTTGAACTCTCTGCTCTGGTCTTTATGAGGACATTCTGCTCATTCTGATATGATGGTAAGTCCCTACTGTGGCAATAAAATGTCTTTTCTAAACACTGAGATGTGTACCTTCCACCCACAGCTTCCATGGAAGAGAAAGCAAAGGCTCTCCAAAAAAGAGAGTGGACGTCCGTCCAGCCAGAACATCTAGCATTGAGCGCAACAAAGAAAAGGAGAACTCACTGAGTTACGGCAGCGATTCGGAAAATAAGCGGAACTCAGTTAAAGAGTCAGATGAGAACAAAGAAAACATGATCATGAACTCAGAGCTCAAGGAAGACTCTGTTTTTTATCAGGATGAGGAAGTTTTGAATGACTCCATTATTTCTGGTAAGGAAACTCACTTTTTATCTTATAATGCTATACTACTGTAGCCTAAAGAAATGCTCCAAACTTGGCAGCATGCAACGGAAAATATTTAGCAATATAAATTCCTCTGTTGTTGTTCCTCTATCATCTTTTGCAAGGGATCTTGATGAAAAGCTACAGTTATGTTTGAGTCATAGTGATTGTGATTATGTCTGTCTTGGCAGATACTGTGTACTAAGAGGGCATTTAGAGATATGGTGATAAGTCAATAGCCATTACCCTTTCAGTTACTTACGTACCCTTTGCACCACCACATCTGAATGGCAGCACTTGCAGAAGCAGCATCTCACACCCAGCAGACAAAGCTTGCTGTATATCTGGTGCTGATGTGTGGCTGTTTTGGAAGCATCCCATTTTAGGACTAGTCTTGCAGTGCAGTAATTATACAGTAGAAAGAGGTAAATGGGAGAGATTGATGAGTCTAGGAAGGACAAACATCCAGAGAAAGCGTTTTAAAGAGGAAAGCTACCTTCTCCTTTTGGACCATTTAACCTTTTGGTGAAACCTATGGGGAATGCATTTTATAATGACCAATTGTTTAAGCTGGCTCAGACACAGGAATCATCTCTCATTAGAAAATTTCTTTTTCTTTCAAGCTTTAAATGTTTTCCATGTCAGCAGGACAAAGAGCCAGTCTTAAGTGAATCCTTCAATCTCTTTATCAATATGTTAAAAGAAGGCAGGAAGAGGAAAAATCCATCAGAAAAGTAATTGGCATAACAGATTGAGGATGAATTTTAAAAGGTGCCTAATGAGAAGTATGAGCTGGCAGGCAGGATTCATGACTTAAGACACAGGAGAAGTCATGAATATCTAGATACCAAGGTGTCTAGGATACCTAGTAACAGAACTGACCACTGAGATAAGGCAGAACAAAAGATAATCCCTTGTGTAACTTTTGTACATAAAAGGATAACTTAAAAAATAAAAAGCACCTTTTAAGTTCTGTCAGGTTCTTTTGCACTATCTGTTGTTCCTGTTCATAAAAGCAGTCTACTTTGGTATAAATTCTAATAACTAGAATAATTAGTTAGACAAAAACTATGTTATCCTCTGCCAGTAAAAATCAAACTGATTATTTTACTGGTGAAGATTAATGCTCTATACTTATATAAGAAAATAACTATTCATGGTCTGTGAATAAAAACAAGACAGCAATAGCATTGATGTATTCGTGAGCAACGTTAGACCAACTGATATAGTGGGAAAAACAGACTTTTTTCAAAAAAATTTTAGCTTCATATTAGCTACAATAGTACTACTGCACAGCATAGAAGATATTGAAATCTGTCATTTGAAATATTGGCTAAAGCATAAAGTAAAAAGAAGTCAGATTGGAAAGAAAACTTTTTCCCCTGTAACACTTGGTCTAAGAAAATATTATATCTCCCTTTACTTTATCATGCCTCATACAATGGCTTATGTATTGGGCATAACTGCTTCTGTACTATAACTGGGTAGGGCATGCTTGCTAGAAGTTTAGAAGAATAATCTTCTGGTAGTAGAAAATTTAGCAAATACATTTTTGAGTGACATATGAGCACAACAAAGATGTAGAAGCTGGACAGAAAAGCTTATAGAACAGATTGGGGAATATAATGAGGTGGGCTGATACATTTTTGAATGTTTTATTGAATAAGGTTAAGAATCCAAATTTAAAATCTCAGGGGCCCAGAAGCACATACAGACTCACTTCTGCAGTTGTCATGATGGTGTGCTAGCAGGAGACGGACACGTGTAGACATGCAGAGTCAATTAGATGCCTTATTTGAGAGGCTGAAAAACTCAAAAGCTTTTTTATGAAATGACGTAACGTGGTGATTACATACAGATTAGTATTTACCTGTGAAAGAGAGCACCCAAAGATTGCATATCTTTTGATAAAGAGGCCCCAGATATGAACACAACCTCCTTTGTCCTGCAAAACACTTTCTGACTTCAAGAAAAATCATTTTTGGGAAGAACTTTCTCTCATTCTTTTGTTCCTAATTACACAGCCTTCTTCCTCCTAAATAATTTCTCTCACTCTCTGGCATTCAAATCTCTGCACACCTAAACTTCAGTCTTTGCAGACTCTACACCAAAAAAACAGTTCCATACACCTCTAAAGCTTAGAGGTAGGATTATCCCCAAGCTAGTCTAAGACAAGCTTATGCCTAAAATCATTTTATTTAAAATGTCTGCAGATCACCATAGCATTCCTGTCCCCCTCCCTTTTCCCCCCCTAAACCTTGTCCTTGCAGAGCATGAACTTACAAAAGACCCAATTGCTTGCACAAGCCCAGTGCTTGCTGTGAGCTCGGGCACGTTTTAGAGGCACAGCAGAAACCCAGTCCATGCAAAGTTTCAGCTTGTGGTGTCTAAGGAGGCTGCCGCGGATGGGCACACAGCAAGCTGGGCAGCACAGCGGCTTAAACCACAGAAGTCTGAGCAGGAGATCGTATACCAGCTCCCGAGGAGGCAGCCGCTCTGGACACACAACGCTCGCTGTGAGGGGGGATGCAAAGGCGGCATTGCTGTCCTTGACACTGGGTGGCACTGCTTGGGCCAGCGTTCACTCCTTCATCCGTATTTCAGAAGGGAGCGAGTGAGAGATGCAGTAGTGACAGAGCTAGCACCAGAATAATTCCCCCCAGAGCTCCAGCTTCTTCCTGGTTTAAAAAAACTGGGTTGTTTTGCAACAATGGATGGGAAAAACATCCCATCCCTTCATCCGAAGCTGTTACGTGATTAGCGTGCTGCCTCAGCACGTCACCGCCTTTGCCGTCGCCGCCGTTAGCCCCATTGGTATGGGAGATGATGCAACTTGGTAAAGGTCACCGGCAATTCGGGAGAAAGCCAAGAATTGCCCCTTGCCTTTCCAAGTCCTACAGCACCCTGCTCAACAGATCGTTATTTGACACTGCTCAAAACAGAAGGAAAAAACAGTATAACTAGAATGTAGCCCAGGACTGATAAATAGCGCGAGCTAGTTCTTTCCATAGGATTTGTCTTCTGCTTGATAGACAGAATGTGAACAAGCAGGAAATTAAATGCCAGGATCCAACTGAATTAGAACAGGAACTTTTGTCAGGAACTTGCAGACCAAACAGGAAAATGGTGAAAATTGTCAAAGCACTTACTTTGACCTAGCTGAGCTGCCATAAACCGTGAAATAGGCCACAGCCAAGATCCCGCCTAAGCTAGCCTGATCACAGGACAGACAAGCACGGTCTTAACCGACCAGGAAAATAACTCTTAGGAAGAAAATATTTAAATAAAGGTATTTTCAGGTACATGTCCCACTGAGTTAGTGATCAGGAAGGAATTTGCCTCCAGCTGCTGACAAAGCACCTAGCAAAAGCTAGTTTGGGGCTTTATTTTTCCCCAAGATCTCTGTTTTCTTTTTTTTTTTTTCTTATTCTAAAGCATCAGATACATGCTTTTGCAGGAGATGGGATAACAGAATCGGCCACCAGTGGGCCAGTCAAGATGACTATGGACCAGTTGCACAGTATTTTCTGACATGTCTTCCTGAAGGGGTAACATCATCTCCCTCCTTTCACTTTGTCAGGCATAGATACTATTTTTCAGGAATTAACCCAATCGGTCAGGCACTGGGGATGGCTCCTGAGACTAGCAGATCAGCTTAATCCAGATCGCTCGCATTTTTATTTTGTGAAATACCCTAAAGATTAATCAGTGCACAGTGCATATGGACCATGGGAGTGGCTATAGCATAAGCCTTTTAGAAACCCAGACATCTGGACAAAGCTAGTACAGCTTATCTGAAGTGGGTTGTATGCTCTCTGCTCCTTTAATACTACAGCAGGATTTGGGTTAAAGTTCTGATTTTTCAGATATGATTTGTGTTTTCAATTTCACAAAGTACTGGACTCTTTCAAAGTGTGCAGCGGAGCAACCTGGGGGTAGTCAGAGCCCTGAAGAGTAGCTTCATTTTAGCTTTGAGCAAAATATTGCGTTGTTCCACCTCATTTTGAACTACAAGTCTCTAGGGCTGATGCTAAGCTGGTTTAAGCCAATGTTTCCACATCAGCTTCAAAACCTGACCTGTTACAAAAAGGTCCAGTCTTTTACCTACAGAGCACCAGTTTCAGCTGGCCTTCAATGAGATGAGGGAGAGCAGAAAAAGTGGCCTGACCTCATCTGAGCAAATAATCACTGTGACTCTAGTTGCTCTCCCCAAATTCAAAGGACAGGTATGGTATAGCATGGCAGGTAGTTTTATAACAGCCTGAAGGGAGCAGGGATAGGCCTGCATGCTTGTACCTTAGCTGTTAATGATGAATGTGAGAATGATCATTTAGGGAACGTCTCCAAAAAAAGCGTGTTGTGTGCACGTGTAGAGCTCCCTTGCTTCCTTCTAAGGAATTCTGGACAGAAGCACGTGCATGTGCTGTATGGGGTATACATGTATGGCTTTCTGTGCAACCAAGATGCGCTGAACTGGCTGCAAATGCTTTATGCAGGTGACCAGCACACAGGCAGTCAGTCTATGGCATTCTGGAGACATCGGGCTTACTGTGCATGTACAGTATCTCTGCAGCAATCTCTTGACATGACCAAATTCCTCTCACTGCCTATTTAAAATTCCTGTGTGAAAATGAGCACATGTTCAGGGATACCCAGGAGTCTGCTAGCCCCAGATGTGCTTCAGATGGCTTCCAGGAGGAATTCTGTTCATCCATGTGCTATATAGCTCAAGCATTGCCAACACCCACTCTGTGCCCACTCCTGGAGGGGTGAAGGCTTGAAAAACCTTGACAGAGCCCCAGCCCTGTGGCTTAGTGATCCAAATTTCTTGATGAAGTCATACATTCAGTTAGCAGAAGGCTTTGTGTGGCATCAGCCAAGTAATTTAACTTCTTTTAACCATCAGTTAGATGTATCCTTACTGCTTCACAGAGGGTTGTGAAGTTTAATTAAATTAATGTTTGCAATAGACTTTGAAAGCTTTAGGAAGAAGGTGCTAAGCAAGGCCAGAGCTTTCAGACTCTAAGCAGGGTTTTGAGTTGATTACAGCTTCTAAAAAGTCTAATTTTAGGCCACTGCAACTATGAAGAGACTTGCCCCTGCTCACACAGGGATACCATAACTTCTCTCTGCCCCAGCCTTCCCAACACATACGTGAGGATGTAGTGCAGATCCCTCCCCTCTGCATAAAGAAATTTGAGATCAATACTGAGAGTAATAATATAGGCCCACAAGTCCCTAGCAAATAAAACACCAATATTTGGGAATAAGATCCTATTTAGGATTTTGTGTTTTGCCAACCTCCAGAGCATCCTTAAAAAACAGACTTTAATCCTATCTCAAATGCCAAACAAAAAGACCAATTAAATGTCATTTTCTTTAAAAACGAGGTGACCTTTTCTAGAAAAGGTGAAACATTATATTAAAAAAGCTTTAAGGTAAAAGGAACCAAAACAGAAAAACTTCTGTTACACACCACGCTCTCAGGATCAAGTGGATACAAAGATTTATCTGCACTTCTTGTGTATGCTGACAATAATCTACATCTCATCTGACTGGTGCTACTCTGCAATGACAATTTTCAGACTCCATTGCAGTCCTGGACTGGACATCAAAAGGGGTGAGGACGGCACAGCAGAGGCTTGCAGGGACCTGGTGTAAATTTACTTGTTACAACCTACCTGTGACACGATTGCTGGCAGACTGCAGTCGTGCCAGATAACATAACAGATGTGTAACTCAGAAGCTTACTGATTTTAATAGCACTCCCCTTTTCTCCCTGTCCCCCTCATCGTAAGCAATCTACCCCTCAGCAAGTAAAGGCTTCGCTTCAGTCTTGCAATTTACATTTCGCTGCTTTGAACATAGAGATGAATTTTGACTCTGTAAGCAGTTTATATTTACAGCCATTTTATTGTTTACCTTTCTGAACACACTGTAAAATGATTGTATAAGCTCAAGGGCCCAGTTTTTACTTGTTTAGCCTTCTGAGGTCTAAAGAGTCACACCAGAGACAAAACACTTAGGCTCAAACACAATCCCCCCCAGTAAGAGCGAAAGGATGCCACCGGCGGGGACAGCATCAAGGACTCAACATCCAGCCCACCAAAAAGCAGTAGACTCAGAGCAGTTGCTGCATATCCTCCTACAGACAGTTCTTTTGTAACGGCAGTGTTTCAGGTTATCTTGTTTAACTTAAAACCTGCGCTAGCACATTTTACAATACACACAGGAGATCACGCAGTCACTACAGGTATTTGTGTCTCCTTGCCAGAGTGCCAAATTAACTTGCCAGCACTCTAGACATCATTGGCAAACCTGGCCTTTCCTTTCATCCCTTGGGCTAGGGTTCCCCTACTCTCTTCAGAGGAAAAGGAGGAGTACTATAGGCTTCAAGAGGAGAGTATTCATTGCTAAATGAAATGCTCCTGTGTCACCCTGTCACGCTGGACAGGAGGCAGTTATACACAATGCCTCACATTAAGTTTTAGAGTTACACTCACAATTCTGATTTTCTGATTTTTAATGCCTTAAAAGCAGAATGGATTTTTTTTTAATATAAAAAGGTACATGCCAGGCAACCACTCTGATTGCTTCTGTTACTGTTATCTATTCCCGATGATGTGTGGTGACCCAGAAGGGAAGGCGTACACATCCCAGCTCTTCCTGCCACCGAGTCATCCAGTCCCTCTGCAGACGAATCACTGAATGCTTCAGGAGGCAGCGATTGCTGGGGGATATGGGGACGCTCAGAGGACTCGGGCAAGATGCACAGCCTTTGACTCCTAGACTAGTGATGTGAACCATGTCTCAGCTGCAAATAACTTCCACCTGGAAACACCACTTGCTTAAAATAGATAACAAAGATCACATAGGAATATGAACCTTCTGCATTTGTAAGCAGTTTTGTGCCTGAGCCCTGATCACAAACACGACTGAGGTGCTACTTACGGCAACATGCACAACTGCTCATTGCACTCTGTCATACAGGTCACTGTCATTCTGTGTTTCCTCCCACTCTTCATATTTCCATTTTTCATATCTAGAAGTTATTATCTTCCTAATATCTTTCTTTTCAAGGTACTTTGCCAAGAAAATGCAAGAAAGAACTGCTGGCAGTAAAGCTACGAAACAGACCAAGCAAGCAGGAGCTGGAAGACAGGAATATTTTCCCAAGGAGGACAGATGAGGAAAGACAGGAAATCCGGCAGCAAATTGAAATGAAACTCTCAAAGTAAGTCTGTCTGAGAGCAGGGAGGAACCTGCCTTTACAATGAAGTGTCCTCTGTGTACTGTCAGATGAGACACAGTTTCTCACCCCCCAAAACCATTTCTTGCACTGAATCATGCACAACATAACACACCACATTTTCAGCTGTCGATCTGTCACATGAAAAAACCTCAACTCCTCCTTTAGTCAGGATTCCTTTGATTTCAATGGAAAACAAGACAAAAATCAAAGGAGGAGATAAAATTCTGCCATAACTACCTGCAGCTCCACTGAACTAATTGAGATCCTCCAAACTGGCCAGTGCTTTAACTTGATAATAATAAATTGTTTTATTTGTTAACCTGAGTTTGCAGCCTTATCAGCACTAGCTGAATTTGAGGATGAAGGCAATTGTTACAGCTGTGTAGCCTTACTTTAACAAGGGAAGGTGCTGTATGCACTGGTGGCTGTGTTTCTGTTTTGAGGGAGAAGTAACTGCAGCAGCGTTGCCCTCACTTGGGTATAAGCCTGGGTCCAGGGATGGCAGAGACGGTCTGGTTTCGATCAGTAACCAGGGCAACAGGGAAGAGCTGCGAGAAACAGCATTACTGTGCTGTATAGCCTAAAGCGAAAATTTAAGGTAACTGCGAGGCTCAGACTGCATGGTTTGGTTTTTCAGCGTGTTTCTTTTACGAGCTACATTTGGATAGTCTGCAGACATGAATATTTCAGATGAGACAAAGTGGATTGTTAAATAAACTGTGCTATGCCTGCCCACACTGGGACAGCGAGCACTGCTCGCCGCCAAAATGCGTGGAATCAAATTGGGAAACAGGAACAGGAGTTCATTTTCCAGACTTATGAAATATTAAATATCTCAAGCCTCCTCTGAAAGAAACACTTATTGATATTTAAGCTAGCTCATTCATGTGTGCATTTGATTAAACTTTACCTCAGGGGACAGGGAACGAGAGGCACGCACACAGGTCAGAGCACAGATCCTTAAAGACCAGCGTTCACTGAGGAGGTCATCACCACCATCACCACACTTGCCCTCAGCTAAGAAACAAGCTGCTGAACGGACACACTCAGCATGATCTAAGGTGCACTTCACAACACCCCTGCAATGCTGCGGATGGAGATGGAGCAATTGCCTTCCTCCAGTCTCAGTGAGCGCTGTTCTTCATCCCTTGCAGCATGGCAGCACTTTACACCCACAGGAGAACAGTCCATTCTGCCAGTGACTGCACAAGACAGAGTTGATGACAGTCTCTGTCACAAAAAAATGTGTACATCCCATACAGGCAGAAAATACCACATTACAATTGACGTTAGGTTTCAAGAGTTACAGTGAGGGCAAGTCATAAGAGATGTATCACATGAATACTCATCATCTTAGGAAGGAAAGTGTCATGGACCTTGACTTATGATCTTTATCATCTTGACCTTGCAAGCCTTATATACTCATTTTCTGGGAAATATTTCAAGGGGCACTTTGATATTGTTAATTCTAGTATTCTGGCCAGTCAATTGCTTGTGCAATATCTTCATAAGTTAGGAGCCTGATTTTATGGTTCTAAAATGATGCAAAAAATAGCTCCACTCTATTGCATCCTTAAACCAAGTTGGACCATCACAGATTATTCACTAAGCGAGAAGATTATCTCTTACCCAGCCACACCTCTTTTTGCCGAAATGTCTGGGAGGTTACAGCTCGCTTCAGTGCAGTCTGACTTTTCTTCATTTGAAAGGTCTGATGGAATTGCAGCCTGGAGTGGCATAGTTACAGGTTTTATCCCCTTCTCTTTGTTTACCATTTCACTTGCTTAATAATGGACATAGAAAATGATTTTAAAGAAGGCCTGTCTAAAGTCAAGTGTTAATCAGCACAGTGACTTAAGAAGGAAGCTGCTCTACTGATGAAGAAAAGAAGTGGTGATCATTAGATGCTAGGAAATATATACTGTGTACAGATCAATGCAGTGAAGGTAACCTTCACACTGTCTGTTAGGGTCTTATGGAACAGTCTGTGATGCTGGCTATTAGTCTCACTAATAATGTCTAGAAGATGGCTAAAAGCCATCTTTGTTGCAAGTGCTGGAAGACACCCTTTCATTTAACTCCTCCATCCCAGAACGCAGCAGGTTCAGCACATCTTGGGGAACAGACGGTGCAGAGATTGCTGGAATAGCCTGGAATAGCAAAACAGATTGGAAGCAATCTCCCACACAACTTCCAGCACATATGTGCATTGGCAGAGCTCAGCTCAGCTCTTAACTCATCCACCAGAATAGAGCATGACCATGCAAACAAACTCAGGTGGCGGATGCATGCAGGAAAATATTTACACAATGAAAAGCAAGCACATGTCCAAAATAAGTAAAAATGGGTACTGGTAAAGGCCAAGGAGTCAAAGCCTAGAGATATCTCCCCAGAGTTTGTGACTAGGACTGACTAGGTCTCATCCCCCAATACCCAGACCACTGCAGAGCCCCAGCTCAGTGCACAGCTTGGCAGTAGTATGGAAACGTAACCAGACTAGTAAGAGTGAAAATCTTGGGTGACATCTCGAGGTCTTTAAATTCATTCATTTTCCTGGAAGTCATGCAGCTTAATCTCTCCTTAGATGTGAAAACAACAAAGTTTATAAAGCAACTTACAGGCAAGCATTCAGGTGTGAAGGACTGCCAGGAAATTGGGATCCAGTGGAAAAGCCTGTTCTCTCATTTTGCTACTACCTGTGCGTATTGCCTTGCCTGCGCAGCTACAAATCTACATGTACCATTAGATGATGGACCTGTCGTCTCACACAACAGGGAAAAAACGTATGGGCAGATTAGTGAGTTGTTATTTAATGGCTGTCTGTATAAGAAAAGCAAGTAAACAGGCAGTTATTTTCGAGATCAATATTTTACACAGCATTTGTAGGGATTTGAAAGTCTACAGCTGTCTAGCAAATTGCCTCAGTCCCACAGCTAACATAGCCTAGCTCTGTAGTCTGGAGGGAAAGCTGTGCTGACGTACATAATGTGCAAAAGATACGGAATAACAGTGTCTAATAACTTTAAAAAATGGGGAACAAAAGATCATTTTCTGACAGTAGTTTTGAAGCTGGTGAGAAAGCCAACTCTCTGCTATCATGCTGATGGGTGGTCATGAAACCAAAGCTAAAACCCCTCTTTTTTTCCTTCACTTTCCTGCTCATTTCTTCCTAAAAGAGAAAGCAAGGAGTTCTGCTACATATTCTCAGCCAGATTCTACCTTCACAGCAGTGTATGTCCACTGGCTTCAGATTTATTAGTGACCGACAGCAGCTTGAGTACAGAATCAAGTATGCCTGTATTTGCACTGCTGCTTTTGAAAAGTGTATTTCCCAGCCTCCGTGCTCCTAGCCAAATTAGCCCACCACTTGTTGCCGTGGAAACATGCACTTCTCCCTCCTCCTCCAGCCAGAACAGCAGTATTCCCTTTTCCCCAGGTTTCCTTTGTCGGTGGTGCTTTCCCTTGCTAATTCCCGCATCCCAGCGCCCCGGGCCATGGTGTGCACTTGCAATATTCCACCGTGCATTAGACAACTGTGATTTTGCTCCTCGAGGCTCCTGACAGGTCTCATTCCCCGTTATTGTGTGTGCAGAGTGCAGATAATAAGCCCTCGATGGAAGCCAGCAAATTGAGAGCTCTTTGTGTCAAGAGGCAGAAGAGGCATTTGCAAGTATGATTGTTTGCAATAACTGTGTTCTGCCTTACAGACTCACTTTGTTCTAGACTGGATTTAAACTGAAACCCGGAGGAGTAAAATAGTTGCTAGACTGGAGAGTGACGCAGGAAAAGGTTGTTTAATTAGATTTAGATGCCTGACTCTTTAGAAAGTTAACGTTTGAACTGCTTGGGTGGCTGCTACTTCTCATGTCTTGTATACCTACAGTTAAAGACACTCCATTATTACTTAATGTTTCAGCGAAAACAGGAATTATCGGGAAAGAGATTATACTTGTAATTTTCACTTCATGTTCGGTTTCACCTCCTTGCACATTTGCATAAGTAGGCACCATGTATTAAGCAGCGCTCGAGAGAGCGCGGAGACAGGAACTCAGATGCAGAAACATGGGCATAAAAGGAGACAGACCAGACAAGTGACAGAGTTTTGTGGACATAGATAGGAACCAAAATTCAAATACCTCAAACAGAGCTTTACCACACTGAAAATCTTGGCGTGGGTAAGTGGGTCATGCTGGGGCAACATTCCTTGGCAGGGTAAGCTGAAGAGAGAGATATCTTCATACATTAACTTTACCACATCTGGAAATCTGTAGTTGCAGTGGTGCCCCGAGGTTCCCGGAAAGGCGTTTGAGTTAACTTGCCCGGAAAGGGCTGCTGTCGCCAGCCGCACACCCGGCCTGGAGCCTGGTTTGTGCCTCCCGTACCAGAGCGAGAAGTTTGCAGGGCCATTGCACACCAAACACCACCGAGCAAACAGCACTTCAGATTCACAGCCGAGGGGCGTGAAGCGCGACCGCTCAACACCGAGCAGTCGCAAAGGAAAATTACAGCTATCCGCAAAACAAAAGCTCTGACCGGCGTCCCAAGAGCTGCACGCTGCGGCGACTTCCTCGCAAGCGTGTCTCAGGGCGGCTTTGCTGACTGGAAAGGCATTGGCCTTTCGGACAGGGAAGATTCACAGGGAAGCCAGGCTGACCTCGCAGGACTTCAGGGAATATTTTATTATCAAAAAGGGGCCAAACTGCTAGCAACCCTAGTGCAGAAAAGATTAAGTAGATATTGAACAGGGTCCAGTTCAGAGGCTGGTCTAAATTCACCTGGACGCTACTGAGACCTTCTGATGAAGCTCAGACCTTGCTCAAACTCCCATTCCAGGAGGCTGAACTAGAAATCAGGGATCTGCCCTCATTTCAGATCATAATTTCAGGCTGGCTGGGGAGACTTGACACAGACTTATTCCAGAGACAGAAAGGTAGGAGCAGGCACAAAAAAAAAATCCACTGTCACCACTAATTAGCTGTGTGCAATGTAATGCACATCCTCCCTATTTGCCAGGAATCATCCAGGTAACTTTGTCACCGTTGCTAAAAATAACGGCAGCGAGCGCAGCGTGGGCGGCTGTGAAAGCCTGAGCTCCTGGCACGTGACGGGAGCTAAGTATAGAGCTACGATTTAATTCCGTAGGCGTGCGTGTAAGCCACGGGAGCCTCCCGCTCTCGCCACTCTGCACTCGCCAGCACGATCCTGGCAGCGGGATCCAGTCGAGGGGTGGCTGTTGTGGATTTGCATGTGATGCTACTATATTGCAGGGTGTTCCCTGTGGCTGCTATATTTTATTCTGTTTGCACAGTGCCCGAGTGCTTTTAAACCTGGTGCTGTCTGAGGGTTTGGGATTTTTTTTGTGCTTTGTCCTTCTTTCGCTACATGCTCAGCTTGTCAAGCTGAATGGGAGAGGAGGAGGAGGAGGGATGGGGAAGGGCTGGAGGAAGAGGGGCAGTGCAAGCAATGGCTGAGAGTCTCAGGGCTGCCCTCAGGCTCGAGATGCCTGGATCCTACAGGCATTAATATTCCCTGTGTCCTTCCTCGGTGGCAGGCAGTGACACACCGCTGCAAACCCCGTCATGCACCCGCTCTGTGACAGGCAGCACTGGCCTTGCAGTCGAGAAGGTGGCGGTTCCGTGTCTGCTGCCTGAGTTACTCCGAGACAGTCTCCAAGGATAAAAATTGGGAAGGGGAGAAAATTCAGTTTTGTTCATGGCTCTGCAAGGGATGAGCCAGTTTAGACTCCTGTTTACAGTACTTTTCAGGTGCAAGGGAGCTGCAGAGCAGCTCAAATAAATCAGAAGAGGTACAAGTACATGTGTACAGGACACACCTTGACCAAGCTGCCCCTTTCTCTTAAGGGCTGAAGAGCCCTGGAGAATGGTAGGCGTCGTTCCCTTTTATTTACTACCTTTGCAAAAATAAAGTGAGCCTCATTAAGGCAAATGCCTGGTGAGCAAACGACAAACCTAACCCCCTGCGAGCGTGTCACCATAAGAGATCATAAGAGACCCTCCTGACAGAGGGGGTTGCTTGCAGCACAAGTTGTGCTTGAAACAACTTCCCCACAATTAATCACCAAGCACCCTGTCACCTCTGGGTAAGGGCTACAGCCTGCAGCTGAACCAGAAGAGCAATCCTCTGTCTCAGAACAGCCTACAAGATGTTCGGCAAAAATGTTTGAACACACCAGTTTACTTGTAAAGGGTTGCAACAGTGAGGATTTAGTCGTGTGCGTTAGCTTATTTTAACTGTGGCACATGACTAAAACCTGCCTTCAGTGTGAGCTTGCATCTCTAAAAATGCAATTATTGTTAAAAGGAACTACTGTTAAAAACACCGGGTGTTTAGTTGGTGCTAACATGGGGAAGTGTCATGGCAAAGTGCAGTTAGTTCTGCCTGGGGACAGCGAAGTTTCACCTGGGGGCACAGCTGATGAGAGATTCCTGGGGGAAGACACAAACTCCATGCACTGCTCTGCTCTACTTCCCTGGCTCCAGCACCAGGAATTCACAGTCAAAGGTTTCCCATGGCACAGTGAAAGCAAGGGCAGCAGGTCAGTGCACAGCAGGGAAGGGAAGAGCAGAGCAGCAGGTGTAAACACAGACAGGAATATCCAGGGCCTTTTCTGGGACACAAAGCCAATTCCTCAAATGGGTCTTTCAGCGTAAAGGGCACATGTGAAACTATAAATAAAAGATCAGAGTTCAGAAAGCTGTAATATATCAAAAGGGAGCCTAACTACATAAATAAAGTTGCAAGAAAATTGATAAAACAAGCGTAACAGGGTAAGGAAAATATTTTAGGGAAGAAAAACGTGCATTTCTTTTGCCCTGCCAATCTGCTTATAAGCAGCACCATGTGCTTAGGCTCAGATTCTTATGCCTGAAGGTCTGGGCTGTGGGCCTGTAAAGTCATAAAACAAACCAATCATAAAACAAAATGTAGATCTGCAGAAAGTCAATAATCTGTAATGCTTCCCTTTACACTGGATTATGATTCAGGTCCTCAAGCTAGTTTGAATACGCAGGACAAGTAATTACAGACAGAAATTAATTTAACTTGCAGAGGTTAATCAATAGAGACCAAAGTAAGGTGCTCTGGTTATCATGGCCATTTGTGCTGTTTCATGAAAAATACCTCTAAGCAGAACAGGGTGCCGGAGCAGCTGTGAGCTACTGATAGCCCAGGGGTCCCGTGGGGATTCAGGCATTCGCAGCGGTAACCCTCACCACCAGTGGGGATGATCACTGTGTTGCCAAGATTGTTTAGGGTTTGGCTTTTTGTTTTTAAACTGTTCATGAATTTCAGGAAAACATTTTATGCGCTTAATGCCAAACACTTACTTCAATGTAATTTGATGTAGTTCAAACGGGAGCAAGTGAGGGGATGGACAGTCTGTATCTGATAGTCTACAGACTGGTGTAAGCAAAATCAGAGCCAGAAGCAGAGCTGGCTGCATATTTTTCAGTTTTAATATACCTAATTTCAGACTCACCACTTTAAATCATAGAAGAACACAATAAAAAGGGCAGGGAGGAGGATCTTTTTGTCTGATTGCCTTTTTTTTCTTTTTTTAAACTAGCCAACTTTATATGCAGACTGGGCATAAATGAATTTCACCAAAGCCGTTGCTGTGAGTTGATCGCAAAAATATCTAAGCAGTGAGAATTCACTTTTCCCACAAGATTTTTAATGCACCTTTTAGACTGGTGAATGGATGGAAACAGAAGATGAAGCTCGCTTACTGTGCAAGGTCACATCTGCACACGCCATAGCTGGAGGGCATACAGCTAATATCACAGCAATGTATTGCCACGGATTTATTATAAGGTCGTTATTGTCAGATGAGAGTCATCTGCCCTTTGCATGAAGTACTCCAGCATGGTTTTGGACTCTCTTCCAAGACTGGCCAAACCCAGTGGCTCACCGCATGTGACCCAAGGAGACTGCAGTTAGCACAAAACAGTTGCTGGCTGTGCAAACACCATTACACTTCCTACCCCTTCCTCCTCCCACTGCACAGAGCACAGCTCTGTTAGTCTGGCTCGTTCAGACTCAAAGACAAGACCTTAATTCCTCCCAGGAATCAGAGGCTTGGGCTTGCTGCTTTCATATGGCAAAACTGTGTTAGTTCAGAACAGTTTCTACCTTTATGAAAACATCTTAGGGAAGGAAGGCTAGAGGATGAAAAATGAAAAAAAATATTTAGAAAACAGGGGCTGGGAAGGAGTGAAAACAGGTCAGAACAGAAAATCTTTGCTTTTAATCAAACTCTACTTAATAAATATTGTACAGCCATCAATTATTAAAAGTATTCCACCTGACTCTCGATATCATTGCCTGTGCCCACCTGGCAAGCTGCAGCTATATAATCAGCTCTTGCAGGGGGTCCCTGCTTGCCTGTGTAGCTCAGAAGCTACTTAGGCTCAGAGCACAGCGAGTTTACTTCAGTAGCTGTTTTTCAGGATGAACAAACCACCCAAGTGGCTAGCACTCTTCCCTTGACCTCTTCAGGCTCAGGAGAATGCCCTTTCCTAGCAAGCACCTTCATTCTCTTGGGTTTTCTTTAGCTGTCCCATGCTACATGTCAAAAGACCGAAAAGGACTCCCGGGTTTATCAGTCCCTGCCCAACTATTTATCCAGAGAAATGAGGTGTCGAAACCTGACAGAAAAGCACTTGTGTCAAACAGCATTTGGGTGGTTTCCCACCAACCATGCCGTATTAGGACAACTCTGTAATGGCTTAATCTGAAGACAATTATAGAGTCCCAACTACATGGGCAAGTAGTCAGCACCGCCCGAGGCCGTGGCCCTCATCTGTGGGAAATGCACTTTGGCAGAGAACTGTATTGAGGCAAATGGGAACCTGCCTGAAGAATTAGCGTGTCGGTAAAATCAGTCTTCAATTCGAAAGAGGTTCCTCCAGTGTATTTAGTCCAATATTGTACAGAGATGTGACAGTTTTGTTTTTGTAAAACTACACAAAATACTACTCTGCCAAGATGCAAACACCAAAATAAAAATGTAAATGCCTCACTGTTGAAAAAAGCCCTCAAAACTAAGACTGCATGGCTCACAGAAAAACAGCCACCGTCATTACTTGGAATGATCATATTCATTAAGAAAGTTAAATTGTGACTGAATTAATACTTAATTAGTTTTTCAGGAATTTGCTATATTTAAAAATATAGAGAGCCCAGACCTTGAGACATTCCCTCCACATAGGGGCTGATCTGAGGCAGAGAGAAAAGGATGGCGTGAGAGGGTGTCTGCAAAAGCTGTATACAGGACAAGCCACACTGCAGCCTTATTGTTATTATAATTATCACAGGGAGTGGCTAGCACTCGTTAGAGGGAAAATCCTCCCCAAGAAAAGGTTAAACAACCCACTAGTAATAGTGCAAGGAAAGTTGTATTAATAGCCACCATACAGCTAACATGAAATCTTTTTGCAGCCTGTTTATAAAGGAAAAAAAATTAAAAGAGAATGATAGGTGTGTGGAGACGCGAGTCTCGGGTGTACAAAGGTGATCGAAGTAGGAAACTCAGGGTTAGCAGCGCTTGCTAGGGGACCAGACGCACTTTGCTCCTCTCCAAAATCTGCCACCAGGGTACCAAGTTAATCCATCCTACTGGACCGTGCTGGTGGTGGCACATCTTTCCTCTCCTCCCTGCTCTGGGGCCCTTCTGCATGGGCTGGTTCAGCCGCAGATGCCAGGGAGCGGGAGCAGCTCCGATCCCTCCTCCCAGCAGCAGCTGCCTTGCGGAGCAGCGGGGGCACCCGCTCCTCGCTCTGCCCTGGGGCGCTCACGCACGGCAGGTGCGTGGCAGAGCCTTGCACACTCCTTCCCCACGCGTGCAAGGACTCATCTCTCTCGCTGGTTGAATACGTGCAGGAAAACGCATCCAACATGACAGACCCCAGGGCTCAAAGGCAGCATTACCTGCCGACTCCTGTTGCATCTGCCACAGGGCAGAAAACATGCTACAAATGCCCCCCAAAAAAGATGGGGAGATCATTGGCACCCAGAGGCGGCCTATCCTAGCTTTGATGAAAAGTCGTGGCCAGCTTATACTGCTCTGCTTAGCTCCCCCACATCCCAGGGCTCGCTCAGCAGACTGAAAGCTACTCCGTAAGGAGGCGGGGATTTGGTAAAATTGAATCCTTTCCCAAGAACACAAAGACCTCACAAAGATTTTCTGTTGCAGCCTTGCACTTTGACAGTAAGAGAGAGTATATGTTGTACCACGATAAATCATAGCAATAAAGTCGAAACTAGATGTTCATGCCAATACGAAATGTTTTGTAATGTTTAAATTCTTAAAGTTCAAAAAGCTCAGTGTTTCCTATCCTAACTGAAATGTGCCTGCAACCTCTGTTTTGGATTTACACCATCATAACTAAACACAGGATCCCAAACTAAACTAAGGAGGGTCCTGAAAAACTTTAAAGAAGAGCACACAGAACATGGGGAATGACATTTTTAAAATTCAGATCCTCTCTGCATTTTAGGATAAGTTTGCCTGTAGGTAATGCTGTGTCACGCTTTTTGGCATCATGTGACAAACCTGACATACAGCCCCATTTAAAAACAAAAATTAGTAAAGTACTGTTTGCTGTGGGAAGTGAATAAATCCTGGTAGTAGGTCTGCAACTCTGTCTTTCCAAGCAAGCACTTTGCCACATTTTCCTCCTCTGTACAATAGGGATAACCACATAAACCAGCTCCTTGGAGTAGTATGAGATGTGCTGATGAAATAACCATAAAGTTATCCCTGTTGTTGTGACGAAGGGACTCTGAGTCTAACAGAGTGCATGTGCCACATTTCTGAGTTTTCAATGGAATTTCTCATTAAGCTCTTCATGCTGATGGCAGGAGTGGTTTTTGCATTGAAAAAAAAAATCAACAGATAACCTCAAGAGAGCTATAAAAAAGCAGGATGCGCATTCAGAGCATGCTGGGGGCAACAACCGCATAGATCAGGTCAGCCTTGGTTAATAACGAGGGCAATCTGTAGGTCTAGCACCGTGCAGAAGAGTGCTGGGCTAACAATAGCATGTGCAAGAGAAACAGAAAATAGCACAGCAGATGGTGACATGCTATCTGGAGGCAGGGATATCCCATCCTCTTGGAGACGCTGCGTGGGTGAATGACAGCAGAAAACTAGAAAGTATTCGCGTTGCCAGGGAGAGCGTTCCCAGAGAGATTCCTGCAATTTAATAGTAGGTGTGCAGTCATGCAGGGACTGTCTCTCCCAGAAGCATTTGCGAATTTAAGAATCACTTTCATTTAGTTTTTTCTTTAGGGATTACACAGCACCAAGAGACCACTATGTTTGCCTTGATTTACTTTGGCGATTAAGCAAGCTGCCCCTCAGCGTGAAGCCTGCATGCAGCCAGCTTGCAGAGCAGAGGCATGCCCTCTCCCGGTGGGGTTTGAAGCTGCTGGGTTAGCAAGCTCATACGGCTTGATACCAGCTACTCTTGGGTGAATCCTTGCTGTTGCTTTATGCAGCACCTTAAAGTGGCAAATATTTCTGCAAATAAGTATCTATTACTTTCAAAGTACTGCAAAGTACTACTATGCAGGTTGCCAAAAGGTCCCTTATATATAAGGACAGGTTACAGGGAGCAGAGAAGTGTATTCTCCAGAGCTCACAGCGCATGGGGAAACTGTCCGCAGTTTGTATCCACAAGAAGCGTGGCCATTTTCAAATGCTTTTGCATTAATTGAGGGGGGTAGAGGAGAATTTACACATAGTCAGCAGAGGCAGGCTGACAAACAACAAGAACCAACATGGACTTTTTGTCTGCTCTCTGCAAATCCAGCTGTGGTTTCTTCCAGTGACCCAAATCCCACAGTGGTGCACTGCAGCAGCATCTGTTTGTAGGGCAACCGTTTATAGGTTAAGTGCACAGCATTGCAGGATCTTAAGACTAGCTGTAAAACAGTACACGTCCTATCTGAATTCAAGATGTTTTGGGACACTGAGTGCCATTTATATAAAGCAGCTTTATTTGATGGACCCTGAAGCATAGCTCATGCTATAGTCCAACATCACATTTACACAGAGCACACATACATGCAATACTGCCTAACACTGTCCCTTAAAAAGCGATTGCTCCATCCTTTCAAGACTTGCCCTCACCTATTTATAAGTAATCTTTGTTGCAAACCTCTGCAGCCAACAGGACTCCTGGACTAGGTCTCATGTAGCAGGGCTTCCCAAATTGTCTAATCACCTATTATGCAGGGTATGTAAAATTCTTGCTGAATAAAACATGAAATGGAAAGGGAGGAACCACTGGCATCCTCTGTCTCTGCCCCTGTTCCCTCCTTGCCTGTGGTGGCAGAAATTGCGTTCCTGGCTGCCAATGAAGACGAGTCATGAGCCTGCAAACACTTTGTCTCATACAAGGCTCAAGGAGGGCTGGCAACCCAGCCTCAGTGTCTTACTGTAAAAAAACTTATTGTGTAAAAATCACTATCCTGTAAACACCAAGGTGCATATTACTTTTCCACTAGGAGTATTAGGAAGTCCCTTGATTAAGTAAAGGTCCCTACACTGGCCTAAGACATGCTTCTGGTCTGCAAGGGATCAACTTGGAAACTCCCTGTTGTTGCTCAAGCAATTTCTATCAGAGTTGTTTTGGTATCAGTTCAGCAGTGATGGAGGTCAACATATATTTTAATGCACAGCCCTGAGCCCTCAGCAGCCTTCGGTACAGGAGTTGCACTGGGAGTTGGCACCACTTGCACTGTTATTTGAAGAGCATATCTTTCAGCAGTGTTTCTTGCTGAGCTATATTTAGCTTGGATGATTTCCCCAAACCCGTTCCTTGCCCAGCTGCAAGGCAAGAAGAAGCAAGGACAAGTGCTTCTGCTCACACTGACATTGCCTCCGAAAGAAATGCTTGAACTACAGCCTGGGAGCATGTCTTTGGCTGGATAATCAGCTGTACTTTCATCACCCTAATGACTAAATGCTGTAATTCTGTTGCAGACAGGACAGAGCCACTGCCTAGTAGCTATGTTAAACCACAGGCTGGGGGAGCAGGTAGAAGGGAGAGTGTGTGGCCAGAGGAGAAATCTTCTGCTCTGAAATAACCAGCTATTACATTTCCACCACAACTTAGGCATGTTAGTTCTTGTGTATTAACTAATAGCACAACTGAAAATTAAGACCCTTATGTTATGCCACAGCCCAGTCCTGTAGTATGCCATAACATCTTCCAACAGTCATCAACTGCATGTGGAGAGGCGTGAAAGCCTCCTGGAGGCGAGGGAAGGATGCTCGGCACCTTCACCAGCCTTTGCAGCAAGCCTCTGAACCAAGAGACAGGCTCTGCCATCCAGCTGTGTCCAGCTTTTCTTCCTCACTCATCAAGAAAACTATGAAACCAAGGGACAAATGCAGCAGAGCTTTCACAGATGGTGAAAATAGTGATTACCTTGTAGCCTTCTCCATCTGAGTCCTCTCACATAATTAGATACTGGCTCTGTTAGCATATTTTAGCCCACACAGAGCTTATCACTAAGTAACACTATGCAAGAGCAAACCTGTCACAAGGATGTAGGTCACTCAGGGACAGGGGGTTGTGGTATAAGGTCATGGTGGGCAAGTATGCAGTTTTATTCCAGCTGAAATCTGAACTCCCCATTGTAGGGCTTCTGTCATTACAGAAATTATAATGATGGATAACTGTAATTGCCTGGGAGAGTGAGGGTCAACATAATTAACTGAACACTTGCTGATTTGCAGCCTTGAAATTCCAGACAGAGCTAAAGGCCAAACAAATGAGTAAGACACGTAATTAAGGCACCACACTTGGCCTCTGCATACATTTAGTATCTTCTATTGGACACACACAGGCAATTTTCTTATTTGGACGCAAAAATAGCTTATGGGGAAAAAGAGACACAAATATCAGGTGATTTTAAAACGGTAAAGTTTTTGCCCATAACTGGCAGAATGTATCACACCAATCACTCTTTTCATACTGCTCTCTTGCCTCCTACCATCAGAGAATGGCAGCAACTGCTCTTATCCTATTACAGGAACTGCTGGCACGTCACCCAGTTACCACTTTCTACATGCTCCAAAATTACCTTAGGGTTATAAAATAAGTTTGTGTGTCAGTGCCTGCCGTCTCATTTTGCACGGAGCAAAGACTCTAAAAGGCAAGTCCCTCCTACCAAGGATTTACTACTATCCATAATTGTACATTGTAAGCAGCACTGCACTGTCACAGTGCAGTGTGTGGGCGAGTCGAAGCCCTGGCACACACTCTCCTCGCAGCTACTTATAGGAAGGATGAAAATAAACTCCTTGTTGAATTGTGCACAATGTGCTGATAATAGAGATGCCAACTCAAAAAGCAGAGCATTTCCCTCCTGATGAGCAGGAGGCACAAGATTCTTTACGCGGAGACAGCACGTGGCCCTCCCCGTTCTCTTCCCTCTGCCTGTTCGTACACAGGGCTGAGCTTGCCTGCAAGCGGGATCCCCCTTTCCCCCTAAAGCTCCCCAATTCCATCTGCAAAACTACCTGCCACAAGAGAAAAATCAATGCGACTGCTGCTGGCTGCAGCTCACTTACTGAAACCTGGATTGATTGCTCACTTGTCAGCACAGAGCCCATGGGCACATGCACGTGTCCAGCTCAGCCCTCTGCCCCCCTTTTTGAAAGATTATTAGTTACACATGGACCTAACTAAGGAAGAGCAGAGAAAGGATTCCAAAGTATGTTTTTTGGCCTCCACTACAAATGCAACAGAAAAGCAGTTTGAAGGCAACTATATTATACAGATGCTGTGTAACAGACACTGTGCAAAAATACATTCGGGAAGCAAAGGAATACATTCGGGGGACAGATGAGGAGCCCCATGAACAAAGAGCACAGAATTTCTTGTGGTGAATCCTGCTGAACGCCTGCTGTGCCTGGAACAGAGCCTCTGCAGACTGGCCAGGAGAGCTAGAAAGGAGGGCCTGTGTCCTAGGGGCTGAAAGTCAGAGCCCCACACACATACGGGTGGGCTATACCTGTTCCCAGGTTGTCTCTGACCTGCTATTCTATGCCCATACCTGCAATGCCAGAGTTGGCACACCTTTGCTGAGATACAGTCCCTGCAGTGGGCAGGGCAGAAGCTGCTAAGATTAACAACCTCCTAAATATGAGGACAGGGAACTTGGCAGGGTCTCCTGCTCGTAAGGCGTTTCAGTGCATTGCCTGATAGCAGCCTCTTGAATCCTAATCACAGGCCAGCCCTTTGACTGCTGAAGATTCAGTCACCTGTAACAGTCCAATATCATCGCCCTTGGTGTAAAGCTGGCCCTAAGACCATTCATTGCCTTGAATGTGACAGAGGCAATCTGACTGTGTGAAGTAAATATCAATCTATTGATTGACAGTCCCAGCACATGTGAGAGTCATCAGGCCCACAAACATGTGCCCATGCTCCAGAGGGGACAAGCAATTAGTGGTTTTCCCCTACAAGCTGGCTCCAGCACCTGCACATGAGCATGTGTCCAACATGTTACCAAGCTGGGTGTCAAACCAGCAATCCTGTGGTGGAGGGCTGCATCCCCTCCAAGAGATGAGCCAGTGGAGACTCTTTCCCACTGATCAGGCAGGTGGGGCAGTGCTCATTATCTCCTTGGGCAACCTGTTTTGCCATGATTATGCATTGCACATGTGCATTAAGGGAAGCACATCAAGTCTCACCCCCTTCAGAGCCAGCAGAGAGCATTCATGAACCTCACAGGGCTCACATGGGCACACCGCATGGAAAGAAAAGCCAGCCTGAGGCCACGTGCAGGCTCTCAGCACTTGACATACTCCAGGAGCAGGGGGGCACATGGCCATGCCTGCATGGTCTCCGTGCAAACCACAGGTGACTGTGAGCTAATGGGCAAGGACCTGCTCCTCTCACCCTCAGGAATAACACTGCACAAGAAACCACAGCCAGCAAAGTGTTTGGCTTCCAACAGATCAGAACATATACATTTGTTCTGTTATCTGCTTGAACCCAAATTACCCACACAATTACTGGGGAAAAGAAAAAGATTTTGAAGTAATCTGAAGAAAAAAAAAAAAAACACACCCAGAACCCCCTCAAAACTTCAAATAGCTGAAGAATGCTAGGAGTTAGAAGGCTTGCATCTGCTTTGCATGGAGCAATGGTAAAAAGTAAGCACTGTTACTTTCAAACTCTAGAAAGAGCAGTTCCCCACTGCCCCCTGGAATTTACAGTGACTGTTTTACCATTATGAGAAAATATTCAGATTTTGACTCAACCCTTTGGTCTCTATCCAGACTCAGAGCATCACTTACACATATACAGCAAACTGTTTGAACTGTATCCAAGAGCCATTTATAAAGAAGTGACACTGGTGCCTCCAGGTCTACTCAGTTTTCCTAAGCCAGCTGGAGTGGGCTAAACTGATCAAGCTCCCCTTACTTCTACTTTTAGCATCTTCTGGTGCAAGTTAGGGGGGAAGCACATTCTTAGACTGGATACTCAATGTAAATGACCATGGCAATATCAGTGATAGTCCATGCTTTTATACTATGGGAGATCAGGACAGAGATAGGACTTGCCTGCAAGTTATTTGAGAGTCTTCAAGAAAGGTTTCAAGATATGTCCTGAAATGGCTTGTTCCGTGGAAGTGCTCAGAGTGAGCGTTCTCTGCCTCAGTACAGTGCAAAAAACCCTAGGTTTTAATATCTCCTAAGAATACAACAGTATTAACTGAATGCTCTTTCCAGCAGCTAGAAATAGGTATCTAAATTTGATTCAAATGACAAGACACTATTACTGCAACATGACAGACGGTCCTTTACGTTAATTGTCCCACAGGAGTTTGTAGTCACCTCACTAGACTAGCCAGCCCCCAGGGTGACGCATCTCAGGCTGAAGGAGCAACAGAAACACAAAGCAAAGGCCGGCGGGCCCCGCCGGACTCACCTTTCCGCCGTCTTCCCCGTGCGGGGCCAGGCAGCCTCCATGGCCCAGGCGGCTCCTCGCAGTCCGTGTAGCAGCTTTATGCCAGCGTCAGGCCTCCACCTGGCTGAACGTCCTTGCTTCTAAAGAGCCTGTAGTCTTCAGACCAAAGTCTTTTCCATGCAAAGCTGGTGGAGATCATCCAGCAAAGTCCACTAGATGCTCAGTTTTTAGCCTTCATGAAGGTTGCTCCTAGATTGGTGCCTGCTTCGTCCTCCAGAAGTGCACAGCCAGCTGCCCTGCTGTGATACAAAGTCTGCTTTTAGTCTGTGCTACTGGGGTTTGCTTTCTTTAAAGACACGAGAGATGCGAATGTTGCCTCTCTAGAGCCTCTGTCTCTACCACTTTATGACCTGCCCCTTGCAAACGAGTTGAGGGGAAGAAATGGGAGGCCACTTCCCAGGCCAAGCTCCCAGCCCCCCCTAGCCCATGGCAGTTTCTGAGCCACCTTTCTGCAGAATGGGACAGTCTCTTTTTGAAGAAAGGCACAGAGCTCAGCACAAGGGGAACTTCTTATTTTGAAAGTGGCAGGATTTTGTATTTTAACAGCTTGGGAGGAAAAAAGTAAAAAAAGAAAGAGCCCAGAAATAAACCTACAAAATACAACACTTGGAGTTCAGGAGAGCAAGTAGAGACTCACTGTGCCCAGAGTACAATTCCTCTACATAGAAGCATGAGCCAGTCTAAAAAAATTCCTTGGTAAAAAGCCCCCTTAAAGAGGAACATGCTTTTTTTTGACAAAGGTAACCTGCAGCTACCCCTGCACTGTGCTGAGGTGGCAGGGGCCCATTTCCAGGGACACATTTGTGCTTAACTTACTCATAATCCAGGCAAAGGTGAGGTTCAAGGGGGCACAGCAGTGTCACAGAGGATGGGCACTGGAGGAGCCTTCCCTCCTCTCCCAAGGACGCAGGAAGCACGGTGGGAACCGCCGGGTGGGCCAGGACCTGCTCAGCACCACTGCAGGCTGCAGTCTCCTCCCTCTTCGCTCACAGGCAGGGCCTCCTTGCACAGCCTCTGCAAACATCCACCGCACAAACTCCTGTTTCCTGGTACAGGGATGATTAAAGAAGCACAGCAAACTTGTCTTCAGCTATAGGAAAACCCCTCCTGCAAGAAGCCGCTCTTACACAACTTGCGATTCAGTGGAAAAGAACCAAGTTCCAGCACTCAGAGGCCAATTTCCTGCACAAAGCTGAAAGCAGACGAGCCCTTAAAGCCTTCGCTGGTCTGGCAGGGCCACGCTCCCAGCTGCATCCCCTCGTCACCATCATCATCATCAGCTGGTGATGGAGGCCTCTGGAGTCGCTAACGCTTGCTAGCTCTCCATTTCCCTCTCACCTGTGAGTGCAGGGGCCTGCCAGGGCTTGGACACCGCGTGGGACCGTGCTCTCGCTGCAGACAAAGCAGATGAAAGGCAGATTTCCAGGCAGACACAAAGTTCTTCTGAAGAGGACAAATCATGTAACAGATAGAAACAAAATGTCGCTGTATCTCGGTAACAGCAGACATCACTGGAGTTGTCACATCTCATCATTTTATGATGATCTTCACTGGGTTTGGTGTTTTCATTCTATCCCCAGCTTCTGAATTCCTGTTAGGACTTTTTAAGAAAGACTACTTCTAGTTTCATGGTTGTGATAAAAAGCTGGAAAATGTGGTCCATATCTCTGAAAAACACAAAATCAAAAATGTCATTCCCTCTCCTTCAGGTATAAGTGCGTATGTATCTGCATCTTTTCTTGCGTTTGCCTGTTGCTGTGGATAAAACTGAGGGTGTGCACAGACCTATGTTACTGTCTCTGAGCACCCACCGCATAGTTATCAGTGTCAAAAGGGAAATGAGATTTTAATAATTAACCACAATAAATACTGTAACCTGTGCATATACATGTATGTATATAAAAATATATAGAGAATTCATATAAATATATATACTGCTTTAACCATTCTCAGTTAGGCTTTTAATCCCCTAGTTTACAGGGCCTCTGAAATCTAATGTACAGATTCTGGGAGAATCTATAAATCTCACACGGAAGCATTGTCATTAAGATACAGATAGAGGTATGCCAGCAGCAGGTCGGGTGGACCTTTCATTTGCAGATAAGCTCTCTGAGTAAGTCACTCTTCCCTGATTTATACTGTGAAAAGCACGTTAATCTCTTTCAAACAAAATCTAGCCAGAGAGTTGATTTCTGAGACATACAGGGAAATGAGGGAGGAGTGAAGGGGGTGATAGGAATTAAAAATACAAGTTCAAATCCTTTAGTAGGGCATTTCAGCATCATTCCCACTTCAGCTGGGATTATTGCAGATGGAGTATCTGGCCCATTACTCTGAAGAGAAATCCAGAGACCCAGAGAAAAATTTTAGGTGATAGCAAGTGTTAGGTAGGAAGGATGAGAGTTAGGGTATGGGTGTTCCCATGTACAAGAGCTCATGGTCTAAAGTTTACTGCCTTTTCTCCTGATACGAATAAGGTAGAGTGGTTGATACCTTCCTGTTACTGATGATAAGAGCAGAATTTGGCCTTCACAGTGATCCAGGGAAATTAATTAAAAAAGGATAAGGAGTGGCATTCATATTTGGTGCTGTTGTTCTGATGATGTATGAGTACAGAGCTGATCCTGAAGGTGTATTTGGTCACGCTTAAAAAACATGGAGAAATTACAATTAGATACTTTTACTGGTTCTTTCACAATCTGTTATTTCATTTTTCATCTCTTGTGTATTTGATAAATAGATTTTTTTTATAATATAACTTTATAATCATTATTTTTATCTGGAGTAGAGGAATAACTATTGGAGCAATTTTTTTCAGTGTCATCCCTGTTTTGAGTATTTTTTTTTCTCTGGAACTTCAGGCTCCGGCTTTGTAACGGCCGTCAGAGAGGAGACAATAAGAATCCTTAACGTTGCGAGAATGCAGGCCAGAAAGCAGCATAACTCTTTCGGATCTGCTTGCTGGATTATTACTTGAAAGCTAGCAAATGCAGCATGTGTGTATGCCTAGGGGAGGGGCTCAATTACCTGAGATTCTCTGCAGACATTAGCAGTGTCTCATGGGGAAGTCTCATTTATTATGCAGAATAAAATCGCTATGGCACTGATCATATGATTTGAAGACTCAATCCTGAGGCAGCACTACTGAAAGGGGAGGTGAAACTGCATAAGACACTCTGTTCAGACAGCATGAGGCTGTGAGCAGCACACGAATTTTATGCACCAGGCAGGAGGATAGCTGCTGGATTGGTCTATTAGATGTGTAGTCGGGAAGTCACAGGAAAGCTTCATTTCTGGCAAGTCTGCATTTTGTCAGGATGCATCACTGGTGATACTAGAAAAAAAGGAAAGCTGCTGCTACGTGAGATTAAAAGATACAGACAGTGATAGCTACAGAAGATGACTATGAAACTCACTTAATAACCACCTTAAATACCCTCTCAAGAGTGAATTTAACTGCTGGATGGCACTGGTTTCAACTGACTGTCTGGAAAGTATTGCAAAAAGGATGCATGTTATAAGAAAGCAGAGCACTGACAGCAGAGCAAACTAGAGGAGAACTTCTACCTGCATTGCTGACATTTGGGAAAAATAAAACAATAAAGTATCCTGTTGCCAAGATTCTTTTCTTTTTTCCTGAGTATTGGACAGGGATTTTGTATTTTCCCCTCTGAGGAAAACACCAACCAGAACTCAGAATACTGCAGACTTTCCAAAGAACAGGCATGGTACAAAATGTGATTTTGGTGTTTTTCCGCAGGCGACTCAGCCAAAGACCTGCTGTTGAGGAGCTAGAAAGAAGAAATATACTTAAACGTGAGTATTTTTTTTCCTTACAGTATTTTTTTATATTTGTTTAGACCAGTGACTACATTCCTATAACATATTCTTTTTCAACAGACAAATTCATTCATTCTTGGGATTATTTTCTGTACCTAAAAGTTTTCATTTTGTGCCTGACCTAGGTTTCAAATATTACAGGAATCAGAATTTACACTTTGATAAAGGCATGCAATTTATTACAGGAATACTCTAGGACTTGTCCAAATATAGGCTTTCACATATTTTTTATAGTGAATACACTGTTCTGGATGTATGAGAAGGGAGTAGAGTCCAAGTTTCATGCAGTGCAATGAGAATTTGGACTGTAATTTTGCAAGAGTTGGACTATCCTGGCAAACCAAACATTGAATACCATCAAGGCTAAAGAGGCGTGGACAAAGCATGCTTGCAGAGGTGTGATTTTCCTTGCACATACATTTAGTCATATCATTAAATACCTTCCCAAAGACAAGCCAAAGAGAGATTATTTGGAGATATTAGAGCTTTTTGAGAGGGAATTCCAGGCCACTTATAGCTGTTTGCTGTTGGGGACTGTTGCTCAATGTCTTTCAAACAGATGCAAAGCAGAAACTTTTTTCCTAAAGACAGGTGTTCTTACCTGGGGATCAGACAGGGGATGAACATATTCCCTTTCCTTAGATGCGTCGGGAATCCTCTGAGTTAGGTGAAAGATAGAGAGCTTTGAAACTGTCTCCATATGGGTCTCAGATAGGAGAAAGGGGAAGGCCATCTGCTTTAAGGAAAACTATATTGCTGTTATTTTCATTATTTTCATGGTCTATTTGGTGTTGAAAGTCAAAAAAAGAATGTTGTGAAAAATAGTTTCTCATTGAACAAGCAGAAAACATAAAGCCATATATGTTTATGTCATACAAACAACACTGCCTTGGTATTTAATTCAGATAACTTTGTGTTACTTAAGATCTAAACTCTCAGAACTTAAGAGTGACATTCTTCATCCGAGGGTTTCTTCAGGTATTTGACAGGTGTTCAATACAGAACGTTGTTTTGACAATAGTTTAGTTAAATAGGAAAGCAAAATTACTTTTCCCAAATGGTTTGCATTCAGGAAGTATTTTTTTCTTAATCATAAAATTATTTAGGAAATAAGCTTCTTCTGAAAGCAAGCAGTCCTAGACAGGTGACTACATTAGGCAAATGCCACTAGCTGAGAAGAAAGCAGCAACATAACCAAATGGTTTCAGATTACCCATTTTTTCTTTCAGTAGTTCATAGAAAAGACCTTATGCTATAGTCATAGAAGTTACTGGGAATTTCATTTCAATTTTAACACAAAGGAGTTCTATAGTCAACTTACTTATAAGAATTTTACATACTCTTCTAACGTATACTTTGCACATGGTTAAATTAGGTGTATTTGACACATGCACATAGCTAAATGAGAAACAGGATATAATCTTTGAAAAGGTAAATGCGTGAACTTGGCCTAACTTCATCTACCAGAAGAAAGAAAAAGAATTAACCCAAGATTCTGAAACATGTGGGCCCAGATTTTTTAAGAGTCGGTGCCTAAGATCTCCTTCGAAATTCTGTTTCTTTGGGTTTTTTTGGATAAGGAAGAGCTGATCTCTTCTGAAAAAAAAAAAAAAAATCTGTTCCTTCATGTTTACTTTTTGAAGTATGCTGGTTACATCCTTAATCTGCGTTAAACTGACCAGCTTTAATAATAAAGAAGTTTCAATACATTCATATAATGAGCTTAGAGAGATAAAGCAGAAAGAGATAAAGCAGAATTAAAGATATGTCCTGAATGCCAGCTAAACATACTGGTCTAGATTTGTATCTTATTTAAAGACCTCCCAGCATGGAGCAAATTTATTGACTTCAGCTCTGTTGCTCAGGCTTTATACAGGTTCAGCTGAGATCAGAAGCCACTTCTTTCTATTTAATTTATCTTTTCCATTATATAAAAAGCTAGGTATCTTATAAAGAACTAAGGTCATCACTTGGTTGTGTCAGTAGCAATCTTACAATGCTGGACAGAGGCAGTAACTCTAGACTCAGCTTTGAGTGAATTTGGAAATTAATATTCTCTCCTTTTATTAATAAGGATTTGACATTCTTATTATGGAATTTAAAAAGCACCTGGATTGTGTCTGACCTTGCAAAGCCATAGCTGAAAATACACTCCACAGAAATCACAATAATGTCCTCCAGGTTGTACAGTCGGTCCTAAGTTTCCTAACATTTTGATGTTCATAATACCTACTGCTAATGGAAGTAATGCTACCCCAAAAGATGTTTTAAGGACTAATAATTCATGTTTACACAAGCCTTTCAAAATGAGATGCAGATTCCAAGTGCTTAAGTGCTCCTATTACGTTATTTTAAAACAAATCTTATTAAGATTAAAATAAGTGATGGTTCTTATTTCCATCAGAGAGAGATTTCTGAGATAAAAGTAATATTTTAAAAGCAAATGTAAAGCCAATGCTTTGTTACAATTTTGTTGATCTTCGAAGTCTTCCCACTTTAAGTACAGAAACGTCGGTGATTCACCATAGAGCATAATAACCATATGAACTAAAATCAACACCTAGGTGTTCACATGTTCTTCCTTTCAACAGAAAGCTGATATTCACATTCAAGAAGGCAGCTTCTCTTAAATTAGACTGTACAATTCCTGGTTCATTCTTAACACTAGGAATTGCTTCAGGGTCATGCACAGCTAAGAATTCCCTGAATAACTCACGGAGTAGCAAAATGAATTACAGTACTGCATATGTCACTTCATAATTGGGAGCATATCTCTGCTGAGATTTATAAAGCCAGCCCTCACTAATGAATGGCAGTATAGCGTAGGCAGAGTGGTGCTGATGGGAAAACCTCTCTGTTTTCCCTGTGTAATTATGCCTGAGCTCCGTAATGCCCTTGGTAGTATTTCTTACCAAATCTTGTTTTATTTTTCCTAAAAAAGTATTTCTTTTATTTCCACATTTGGCATTTCTTTAAGCTGGGAATAAGCTCCAAGCCTGAGTGAATGTCTCATAGAAAGGGGCCACTCTATATGGTTTAGCATATTAAAATTTTCAAGAGCTGGTGTGGCTCCTGTTGGTTATTAAATCTCTTCGAAACTGGAGGTTAGGTCATAGGAAAGCTGACATTGGCACAAATACTTGGTCCTACTTGGAAAAGAAACTGTACATTCTAGCAGAGACCCAGAGAGACGTACTGAGCTAACAATATGGACAAGAAGTAGCTACTGATTTCTCTGTGCTATAATTTTTATTGCATGGAACTTTGAAAACTACCGATCTTCCTCATGAAGAAAATCATCTTCTTTTTAATATTCTCTGCAGAACGAAATGATCAAACAGAACAGGAAGAAAGAAGGGAAATCAAACAGAGACTGACAAGAAAGGTAAAATCTTGCAATACTTTCTATTAGTTTTAAAAGTTTAGCAAAAATAATAAGAAAGAACCTAGAGTAGTTACATCAATCATAGAGGTCATTATTACACAAACATGCCTTAACATGCCTTAAAAATACCTACCATCTCTCAGATGCATGAGGAATGACAGAATATTTACATACAAACCTTAAATCAGCAAATGGATATTTGCTTGCATATTGCATATTTTGCAACTATATTGCAAGAAAGCAGTTCTTCATTCTTTGTAGCAATCAGTCCCAGAGCTGACTCCCTGCAATAAACTTCTCTTTGCATTTAGAATCAGAATTGTCAGAATCAGAATTAGATTGGTTACTCTTCTGTTCCTAGGAATCCCTACTGGAATTATAAGCCAAATATTATGATAACTTGCTAAACTCAAATTGAAATTTTTACAATGGGACCAGTCCTGAAAACCTTAAACAGAAAATCTACCATTGACTGCCGTTGACAGCCCCTACAGTTTAATTCATTATGATTCCTTTACTTACTGCAAATGCATTTTATCAATTTCCAGGTTCGAGTATTTTCCTCCTTGGTCCATTACAGAGCCACTGTGCATTAGCCTGCAGCTCCATTTAAAACATTATTGCTCTCCTAACAATACTCTGAAGGACTGAATATTTCCCGGGAATTTATCAATTTCCAATAGGGTTTTTTTGTTTGTTTGTTTGTTTTTTTTTTTACATATACAGAAATATATACAAAGCTAAGATGAGAAGTGCAAAATATTGCACATTTTATTGAAATGTCTGTTATTAACATTAGTTTTATTTTACAAAACTTCTTAATACAGCTAAACCAGAGACCTACAGTTGATGAACTAAGGGACAGAAAAATCCTGATTCGATTCAGTGATTATGTGGAAGTGGCTAAAGCACAGGACTATGACAGACGAGCAGATAAACCATGGACAAGACTATCAGCAGCAGATAAGGTACTGACATAATTTAAATGAGCCATCATTGCTTTCTACCTGCTTTGTATATAATGATACATTAGATTCTGTATATAATAGCGTAATTAAGCAATATTATATTGTATTAATGGCTAAGACATTTAACCTCTCCTCTGTACATGTTATGATTGGCTGTTATGCAGCAACCACACTGACCAAGACATGCTATCATAAAAATGATTATTTTATAAATATTATATAAAATGCCTATTTAGCTAAATCAAAGTACCTAATATTTAAGAATCTGTGAAAGCAACCCAGGATGTTCCTGTCCATTAGCAGTTGTTATTTAAACAATGATCTCATTTTTATAGCCCTGAATTTTTTGGCATTATTCACCAAAAGAGAAAATGTGTCTTCCCTTATGACTGTGCAATCCTATGGATATAGGTGACAACAGAATCCCGCCTCTCATACTTTGTGATAAGGCAAACAGTCTGGGTTTTATTCAGAAATGATATGCACTGAAAATTGTATAAAAGCCCATTTACCAATTTCTGGGCAATCTTTCTTGATCTTTACTAAATTTTAACTGTAATCATATTAAATGCAAGACAATAAGCACTGTGGTTTTATGCCCCTTTCAGAATTACTTTTAGGCAGAAGTGACCATGTCAGCAATCAGTAATGGATGATGAATAGGATCATATCAGCAATCCATATAACCTAAATTTTCAGTGTCTCTACTGGTCATCATATGCCTTACTGTGCCCAGTACCTACTATTTCTACTTTACGAAACTCCTATTCCACTCTGCAAGTATAGTGTTTTATAATGCTAATAAATACAAAATTATTTGTTAACCCTCTTTCACTTTAAAATTTCTAGGCAGCAATTCGTAAAGAGCTAAATGAATACAAAAGTAATGAAATGGAGGTACATGCATCAAGCAAGCATTTGACAAGGTAAGTTTTCCAGCTATTTATTTCCATTGCCCGCTAAAAAACAGACTTTGAGTCCTGAATCTGCAGATTTGTTCTCACATGCGGAAGCAGGAGCAGAATATGCACAGGAAGCTTTATTTTAAAAGAAAATGGAAGCATTTCTCTCTCCATTCAGAATAAGGCTTCTCCGAAAAGATTTGCTTAGATTAGCATCTATGGAGAACCCCCCAGTCCTTCTCAAGAACATCAGTCAGCATGCTTCAATAAGATTTAAAAGCTATAACAAAAAATTAAATGTAGGATATAACACAGAAAAAAAATATGATGTGGTTTAAAGCAGATGAATAACTTCATATAGTATATGAAGATACTTGAGTTAGATATGTGAGAGTTTGCAGTCTCAGTATCACAAACATTGCAACTTCAGTGCTGATCAACACCAAATTCTTCATACTGTAGTAAGAGATACACAACACCCATAAGCAAACACATAATTGATTTGCCCTACTGGATTCAGCCTGTAGATTTCAGTATCACTTGAATGTCAGTTCAGTCGCTATTGGAAGGAGTGCAACCCCACAAAACACACTCAACAGCAGTCTAGCAGAGAAGTCAGGAGAGAATACTGGCTGGGACACTTGTTGCTCCCCGAGTAGTTAGGCCACCATGAGGGTGGGTATGAATCTAGTGCTTGCAGAAAGCCTCATGTGCCAGCACTGATCACGGCTACTGTGTCTGTGGAAATCTAAATGCACATTCGTAACATGCATGAAAACACCAGGATTTTGCAAGAGGGAAAAACTGCAGGAGAGAAGCTGATTCCACAAGTATTAAGTTACTTGCACAAAGACCTTGTTACTTATAGAGAAGAAGTATTTAAATAACAACCAAGTATTTCCTATAATTTCTATTATGTCTCTTCAGCTAGTCCAGTTGGTCTTAAAACATAATTTTAGGAGTGGCTAGGAGCACAGTCCACTCTTACCATATCTGTAAGCCCGCTCAGGTGAACTTGTTAAAATAAACTGCCTAACATAATACTAAAGGACTTGGTGTCCGGTCTCACCATCTGGAAGGCTCAACTTCGGCCACGCCTGGGGCCCTATTTCCATGTTCGTTTCTGAACACAGAATGAATCTGATTCTAATCGAGCTTTGGATGCTCAACGAAAAGATGATCTAGGCAAATAACCTTGAGTCATAAATGCAACATAGATTAATCTAAGTGTTATAATTATATAATTCTAGATTGTACATGCAACTGTCAGGGTTCTTTTGACATTACAGGGCTCAGGCTCAATATTTATGACAAAACATCACTGGACTGATAGAAAGAAATAGAGAAAAAAAGGGGTGGCGGCAGATTAAGTGCAGAAGTGAAAGCTGCCTTATCCAATTGAAATTACCCGACAAGTTTAATTAAGTGGATTAAAATAACATGTTTTGGAATTTGGTCTGGATATTAGAATTAAACAGCCTTACAATTTACAATTAGTGCTAGAACATTACAAAAGGTTGGGGCTTTAATTACATATCTCAGCCAGAAGGATAAACCTACAGAGCAACAGTGCATTTCTTCCAGACAGAATCTAAGAAAAGCGTGTATATTAAACTAACAGTACTTCATATTTTCCAAAGCATCAGTTCAACATTGCTTAGTTCTTATAAAATAACAAGATCATGCTCAATAAAGATTGCTACTAACAACAACACACTGTGGCCTAATTCTTGAAACAAACGAACAAAAGCCCACACATATGGTTACATTTACACTCTTAAGTAGATGCAAACTGATTAGACTTGAACCTGAGTACTGTAACTGCACTATAGCTGTGGCATACAAGTGAAAATTTATACTTGTAAAAATTAAGGCTTACAGTTGCTAATATTCTTCACTACTGTTAATGCATATTTAAACAAAATGCTTAAACAGCCATTATTTTTGTTAATCCAACATTAAACTGCTTTTAAAAATTCTATCTTTTTGAAAATTTCACGAAGTGGTTTGAAAAATGTCTCTTCGTTTCTCCTAGATTTCACAGGCCATAGAAATTTTCTTCTGAGAAGAATCTGTCTTTACTTTTTGATATTGCTGCTGAACACATATCAGGGAATATAGAAGTGTTTCCCTAAAGTTCAGTCCAGGATACCTTGATGTTTATGTGCAAGAAGGACTCTGCAGATGAAATCTCTGCAGCATTCACAGATGGAAACACCAGAGGATGTACTTCACTCTGAAACCAGAAGAGTGATGGCCTGTGGAATGGGAGGATCTGCTGAAAAAGATTGAAGTAAAGCTACCTGAAGGAACCCACTATTCTCCTTTAACAATTGTTTTAAACTGTTTTGCAGTCTATCTTGGAAAAGGAGATGTGCATGTACAGGCTTTACCATTCCAAGGCCTCTGACATAAATGGACATGACACACTGTCATTCAGTATTATGTTGACAAGACATTTTGAACTTACCACAATTAGTTTGTAAAACACTTATGTTCATGTTCTAAAAACTAATTTAATGTATTATAATTTCATTCTTTTTTATATAATGTCTAACAAACACAGCTGCAAGCATTTTTGATTCCTGTTACTTTTGTTCTTTAATTAAATGACTACTTATTGCAGGAAATGAACACGTTTCTTAACGCTCTTTTTTTCCAGACTGTTGGGAAGGGAAGAAATTGCAATTGTTATGCTCCAGATATTGCTTCTTTACCAACACGGAGAGTCTTCAAAAGAATAAATAAGGATTCCCATCTTGTGGAACATTGATGTTTTGGACCAGATCCTAACTGGTATAACCAGTATAGAATGACAATCAAGTTAAGGATCTGGCCGTCTGAAGAATGACAGTTAAGTCCACTGTCATTGTCATTAAAAACTACTAAATTTGACAACCATAGAGCAACTGCTAAGGTAAAAACGTATTTTCATGTTTAGCAAACAAGTTCCTACATTTTTAATAGTAAAAGTGTATATACAGTTGAAGGATTTCTTGAAAGTAGGAGGAAGAAAGTTGTTATGTGACAACAACAAAGCAAAGAGGATTTGTTGAGAAAAATGTAAAGCAAGACATTCTGATAATGCTTGACATCCAGAAGCATGAGTGTCCTGCTCAAAATATTACTAGAAGGAAAAAAAACAGAGAAGAAATACACTGATAATTGGTAACTGTGCCTGGTGAGACAGCAATAAAATGGTACATACACTCTTAAGGAAAAAAATTCTCTGCAAGAGTTTCAAATACTATCATTTAAAAAGTCTTTCAACAGTAAAATTTTACAAAGGCTCTATCTCTCCCAACTTTGTTCAAAGGATCTTTGAGAAGCATGAAAACAAGAAACAGGTATGTAAAATTGTTTGTATAGACGCCCCCACTAAATTGCTGCAAGATGGTGAATAGAATCAATACAAATAGTGGATGGACTAACTTTTGATTCTCTTCTGCTCAGTGTTGGAATGAAATAACAAATACAGTGCTAAACTTTGCATAAAACTAATATATAAGAATGGAAGGTAAGCATATGCAGAGCAATATTGAAAATAAGGACAATTGTAGAAGAAATTGGTGAACGATGGCAGGTGTGTTGCACAGGACCAACAAAGTTAACATTTATGGTTTAGCTTGCCCTCTAGGTAGCTGTAATTTTGTACAATTTTTTATGTTTGACTTGCGTGAATATCAGTCCAGCACTTGAATTACTCAATTACTTGATCCAAAGATTTTTTTCTACTTATAGCAATTTTATAACTTGTTAACTTTTTCTCAGAAATATGCATCATCATAACCAGCATTTCAGCATATGGTTTATTATATCTATCAACAAAATTGACTATTGTTAATAAAACATTTATTAATTTTAACAATAATATAATGATAGCCCAGGTGTAAGATGTACAAAAAGGGTAAACAGAAAGCAGAGAAAAATATCTTAAGTGGAATAACATTTCTTTAGTTTGGGAAAGGTGGATGACCCACTGTTAACAACAAACTAAGTTGGCACGGAGCTAGCACTTAATTTAGCAGTGATGCATAGACTCGCACTGATAATAAGTGTTGTATAAAATATTAAAACAATGTTGAAAATACAATGAACAGAAAAATATTTTTAGGGTAACTTAGAGCAAAAGCAGTTTTTTAACTCCAAATGAGGCCTGTGAGCTATATTACTAATACAACTTAACCATCTTGTAGTTACGCAGCAATATGCTTAACTTTGTCCTCAAGCTCTCCCTCCTTCACAAGAATCCTACCCTTCTTTCTACTTCAGTCTGGTAAGAGGCAGAAGACTGTGGCTGCTTCAGAGTCACACATGCTCACTGTCAGCTGGCTAGTGACAGCTTACTAGTGGGCAAAGCAATCAAGCAGTTTGGAGACTGCATGCAGTCACTGGGCCACATATTGTGCTGGCTTACTGTTGGAAGTTTGGATGGCGTTCACTGAAGGTATCTTTAGCTGTTCTCCCTATGTCGTTCTCTACCCAGCGGAAAGAAGAAACATCCTGGAGTGCTCAATTCATTTCACTTTGTCTGCTTTGAATGTCCCCTGGGGTCTCTCATCCACAGACTAAAAAATGAGTAATCTCCCTGTGCTAAAATATGCCTTTGTGAATACTATCCCCCAGTATTTTTCATGTTCTTAATTTTGTTAAACTTCATTGTTACTAGCTAATATTTTTAGAAGCTAAAAGGGCTGAGGTAAAGACTGATGGATGGACAGTGCAATTGCATACCTCCACTTCATCATGAGACTTTGCTAAAAATAGCAGTTGTATTACTTTTCCGATATACCCCCAACAATAAGAAAAGAATTTGAGTGCACTTTTTAAAACCTTGCACAGTTAAGGGAAAATAGTATTTCATATACAGTTGAACAATTCAATTAGACCAGTAGGATACCTTTAACATCTCATGAGGTCCATCTAGTGGAGATCACAAGTGCTCACAAGCTCAAAAAAGAAAGAAAGAAAAAAAAACAAACAGAAATGCACAGAGAGCATTTATGTAGTGGAATGAGTGGAACAAATTATTTTCTGGCAATTTCAATATAATCATGCCTAGAGAGAATATGGCCTTGTGGTTTTGAAGTTTAGTTCATAAGAAATAATTTGCATTTCTAACTATTTTTGTTTACAATGACCCATTTCCCATCAATTAAGCATAAGAACATCAATTACTCTACATTCTACATCTGATGGGCAGTTCTCACACGCTCACAACTCTCTTGAGTCAGTGCACATGGGAAGAAAATCTGTCACATCCATTTCTGATCTAAGCAGATGCTTTTTAAAGATGGTACTTTGAATAAGATGAAAGTATTTTTTCATATAAAGTCATAGATTCAGGTAGGAAAGGGCCTCTGGAGGTCATTGGGTCCAATCCCCTGCTGAAAGTGAGGCCAACTTTGTAAAAACATTAGTGCTGAATTTAGACTGTAATCTATAGACTTTTTTTTTTTTAATTTACAGACAGTATTGTCTGTACAATTTACAAATGAAGTAATACAGTTCAAAGATAAAAGGTTACTGTTAATTCAGAAATTGGTAATATTTCCCCTTTCCTTCAAGGAACTCTGTCAGGTTTTCTTTTTCCTTAAAATTGCTTTTTAAAATCATGCAGTTTTTCTTCTCTGAAAACAAACTTTATGAAATGGGTATTATCAGAAATAATGAAGGATATATCAAAGATTTATGGACCACTTGTGAGGCAGAGAAATTGCATGGGCAAGACAAGAAAGAATTAAGAAAAGGAAACTGATAAGTATCACCAAAGATACAGACAGTGGTTAGGCTCAGCAGGGAATTTCTACGGGATGTTTTGGAAAGGGAAAAAAAAAAAAAAAAAGTATACTGGGTTTGAAAGAAGTCAAGTCAATAGCTACCAGAAAACATCACAAAAGGATGAAAGCCACTGCATTAGACTCTCTCAAAAATATGAGAAAATAGCCATACAGCATAATAGCTGTAGGCAAAATTAGCTGGAATAAAAATATAGGAAAGTTTTGAAGAATTAATGACTGACAATGGTTTCAGTAACAGAGAGGAGACCAAAAAAAGGAGAGAAGAATGCTGAAAGTAAAGGCACCTGCATTGATAAAGAAAAGGAATATTAGGAATGTAGAAAGGAAACTGAGGAAAACCAGAAAAGTCCTGAGGGAGAGGGGCTAATGGAAGAAGTGACAGAAATACATATGATGTTAAAGACAACCAGAGGTCAAAATAAGCTGTAAAATGTAATGAAAAAATAAGGGCTGTAACACAACCAAGTTGTGAGGAACTGTTAGTTCAAAGTTGGATAATATATTATCTAGAGAACTGTGCGGTCATAAAATGAGCTACAGATGAGCGTGCAGCACCCTCTTCAGGCTCACTTCAAAAGCTTTGCTAGGGCAGTCCTGGCTTCAAACTACTAAGATGCTGGGATGTCCACCTGGAATCAGTGCCATGCTAAAAAGGCAGCTCTGCATCTGATTATGTAGGCAAGCTCTAAAACATCCACATTCAATGAGTTAGTCTCTCCAACCATTACTTCTCCGTGATCAGCTGTAAATCCTTCTCTCCTCCCCCCGCTTCTTTAACAGAACTTAAATGAAAAATATTAAAGGTATTGTTCTAGACCTGAAGAATTTAAAGTGCATTTGCAGGATTGTAAATAAAAACTAAAAGGTTGCTTAGGAACTTTAAAATACAAGGTAGTTTGGTTTTTTCTAATGTAAAAGAAAATTAAGAGAAGTATTAGCTTAGAAGCTGCATGTTTTAGATATTCAGAAGAAATATCCTAGTTACTACCTGACAAGAGCAAATTATGACTCACAGGTTGTTCTCGTAGGAAATCTTCTGAAATCTAGGTATGTAGAACAGATGATATTAGTATGTAGGATATATTTCCAAGCTACAGATATCAGGCCATCTTGCCAGCTGTTGTCATACATGAAGTACTTGCTAAAAATAGATTTTCTGTGACTAGAATGCAAAAATGTATTACTGATTTAAAGCAAAATGGTAATAACATGGTTTTGTAAATACAAGACAGACAATATATATTTTTCCTGAAACATTTAATACAAATATTTGCAACATAGTTCAACCATACCCCTTTACAATTTTATTTTCTCTTAGAAACGCCTACTGAAGTCTAATACCACAGATTAAGAGGATAGAGCTCTCATACTTCCTATTTGATCCCTAAGTAATTTATAGCTATATTCTGGATCAGACAAAAGAGGTCCTCTGTATACACAGACCCAAAACATGCATTGGAAGTGACTATTTTTTCTCTGAAAGTCAGGTAAATAAACTAAAAAAAGTTATTAATAGACTCCTTCAAAAATAGCACTTTGCTAAAAATCCAAAAATTTACATATCATATTGCATTTTAGCAGATTCAGTAAAATAATCCCAAATCTCTCTAATAGAAAAGAAATCTTATCTACAAAAGACTTTAATCTCATTAATGAGAACATTCTTCCATTACGATAGTTTGCTTTGGGTTTAAAAAAACAAAAAACAAAAAACAAAAAAACCCTAACCACCCCTAGGTGTTGAATTTCACATTTAAAAAAGTGTGTTTATATTCACCTTGAACTTCAGGTAAGTAACTGAAATCATTACATTAGAATTTTCTGTCTTCTGATAGAAATAGTGTCTGCAATCCTCTGCGAACATTAAAGAGTTCCTCCTCTTGCTGTGCAAAAAGCATTACATTTATCACACACTTTAAATAATCTTTTTTTTTTTTTAAGTATCATAATTCTAGCATATAGTATGTTACTTCAGCATGAAATATGGCACTTTTCCTTTCCAGGTTAACATTCAGCATATTAAGACCCAGAACTAATATATCCATATCTATCTTAATTATCTCAATTAGATAAGTCTGAAGTGTAAAATGTCAGTGATATTTGCATTTTATCTCACTTGCACTTTTGATAGTGTATGAGAAACTAATTTTTAGTAAGTCAACGTGCAAACATCTATGCTTATTTAAAAAATAATAAAAATGAAGATAACTTCATTTACCATTTCTTTAAGAAGTTTCTCTTGAAGTCCTTTCATGTCTTCTTTCATCAGATGCATCTATAAAATGTACTTACACTGAATACTTTTTCCCTGCTCACAATCAGTAACACATTTTCAAGAAGGCAATTATATCCCTAAATGGTTTATAACTGACAGATAGGGAGATGCACAACCATGCACCAGCCTGGGGAAAGAGAGGCCTGTGTCTAATT
The DNA here is from genome assembly GCF_036370855.1 of Dromaius novaehollandiae. Taxonomy (NCBI): domain Eukaryota; kingdom Metazoa; phylum Chordata; class Aves; order Casuariiformes; family Dromaiidae; genus Dromaius; species Dromaius novaehollandiae. The sequence continues at coordinate 16,788,157 of NC_088113.1, forward strand.
TGTGCTTTCTTGGATGATTAACAGTGGTAAACAAAGCCACAGAATATAGCATAAACCTCACAGCAATTTTCCAAATAATTGCAGAAATCTTCTAATAGGTGAAATTTAGCCATAAAAGGCTGAATACTGCAACATTAGAGGATATTTTATGACAATTAAAAACTACAGAAATACCTATGCATTAATGCAATGCTAGGGATAAAGACTTTTTTTTGGGGAAAAAAAGTTAATGCTGATATCTGTTAGCATAAAATGAAATAAAAAATGATCAAAACCAACAAAGAAATGAAAGCTTGTCATACCTCAGAAGTAAAAATATGTTCCTCGTAATCAACAGTGTGGTAGATGTTTTTTTCAAACGAAGTTTTAAGAATCTGAATTCTAAGGAAATAAAATGCAGTTCAAACTACTATGCTACATTCCATACACAACATGCATCCCTTCATTTGTGGTGTATTAGTATTTAAAAGCACAGAAAAATATTATTGTCATTATTACTTCAGAATATTGCAGTAGATGCGTAGACACTTAGATGGATACTAATTACACTTTTACAATTAGATAGCTTTTCTCATCTGATGAATGTTATCTCTTTTTTATGGAAGAGAACAATCACACAGAGAGTATTACTTGGCCTAATTCATACCTTGAATGGACACAGAGCACAAATCTAAAACCAGCATTAATCAAGTCTACTAACCTCTGTTGCTCATTTTTCGTGTATGTACTAAAAGTATGTGCATGTTTTTTCCAAAAACTCTAGAATGAAAAATATAAATAGAAGAAAATCAGTAGGAAACAAGGTTTTCTAAACAGAAGCTGACTGATATCTAATATGAATAAATTAACTCGTTACCACAGACTCAGCATAGAATGGGTAGGGGTTATAGAGTCACCACAAATGCTTTAAAAAAAGGGGGGGGCAGAGAAGCAAGATAATAAATGCATTTTTAATCAGAATTAATAACTTAAAGATTATATGAGAAAAAAAATCCTACTCTAACAACTGTTTTTTCCCATGATAAAATAATTACAGTACAAACCGAGAATTCTTTTTCCATATTTTTCAAAGACTGAGAATCTTTCTCAAAATTCTCAAGCTCCTCAATGATAGCAAAATGAAATTTGTCCAGCTGCCTGATCCTGTCAAAACAAAGTAAGTTACGTTTAGAAGGTATTTGTTGTATTTTAAATGTGTTTTAAAGTAAATCTTTTGTTATAGACCTGCATTCATGAAGCTGATAATTCATTGTTGCCAAATGCTGGTGAGCAGCTCTTAATGATTGCTTAGTAAAATGATCCATTTTCCTCGAACGGCTCTAGGAGAATATTTTTTAGTATTAGTTTCAGATTTTTACTTTAAGAAAAACCTGTTAATATATTAAGTATTGTAATTATTTAGTATCACAGACAATACACTGAGCAAAACCAATCTTTATTGCATTATCTCCTTATCCTTTAAAAAAGCTATTTATTAATGTTAATAAGTTCATATTTTGGTCAAAATTCTATCTATTTTAAGTAGAATACAAATTATTTGAAAAAATGATGTATGCTTTCTCTGGTTTTAGGACATCTAGCACGTGATGTGTGACTGCAGCTGTCTTACATGAGTGAAAGCATTATTTGGGCTCATATTTCCCTTTTTGTAAGCAAGTTAAATTCACGAATTATCACATTTGAAAACCAAAATACAGTACACACATTACTTTAGATAAATAAGCTTGTTTCTCACAAGGCAAGATGAAATAAGGCAGATCTCAGAAAGAAAGAGTAAGTGATTATGTAGTAGGAATTGAAAAAGACTTAAAAAGCAATCCTAAGTCTGTAAATTCTTAAGCTTCTATGCACGTAACTATTTCCATGTTCTTTTAAGCAAATTCTGTAGCGTAACACAAGTTACTATTCACATGTACCCACACATACAATTAATATTGTACGTGAAATGTCTTGCCTGGATTTTCCTAGTAAATTCTGCTTGGAGCTTCTGACATATACCGATAGTTGAACAACCAGGTTCCCAGATGTCTCCATCCAAAACAGACAGATCATTTACAGAGAAAGTAGATATGCTTTCAGACACTACAAATAAAATAAAATAAATAAAAATAAATCATACATAAAAGCATCCTGTCTGTAGTTACACCAGCAACCTCAATCAGCTATTGTAATATAAAGTTTAGTTTCACCAATTAAATGACTGAGACCCATTTCTATTTTCATATCGCATTTCAGACTTTTTAAATAGAGACAGTTTCTAAGTATTTAGCATTTATCTTTTATTTTTTTTTATATGTAAAATGCTTTTTATGGTAACTATTTTTTATTAATACTTTTAAATTGTTATTTTAAACTTTTGCACAACTATACTTAAATATCAACTTTAACTCCACAACTAACCTCTGTAAGTAGTATTATCATCTGGTTTAAATAATTTTCTAGGCAGCAGCTTTGTTGTTCTGCTTCCTTTCTTTTCCTCCTCTTTGTTTGTTTCTGCTTCATCAGAATTGCTTTCTGTATCACTGTGGTACCTTCGTTTAAGAAAAGTTTGTATAGTTGGTCCTTTAATAAACATGAAGACAATGTTTAATATTAGGTTTATTTAAAAATAATGTTGCTGAAAGATAAAGAGGAGATTATTTTCCCTCCAGATCAAAAGTCTAGGAGCATGTGTCCTGGCTTTGGAGCTCCAGAACCACATAAAAATTAGCGAGCATTGCATTTATAGAGGGCATGTTGAATAGGCATGAGTAGTTGAGGTAAATCAACAACAGGATTTCAGTGGAACGCAAAAGTCTCTGGTCCACACAGGACTGACTCCTTAAACAAAAACATTCACACCAAGCCCTATTTTCCCAATAATCCCATTTCCCATTGTTTCAATAGCAGGGGGAGTATTTCTTGATCTAACTCTTCCTTAGAAAGCAACTGTATTTTGGAGGCAGATTTTCAGTTTACGTAGACAGTAGGGTATTTAAAGCAGTGCAAAAACATTAAGATTGATCTGAAAGAACATTAAGTATTAGGAATATTAAGTTAGAAAAGGAATAAAAATTGAGCAATAATGAAAAAATTAAAAGACTTTGGATTCAAAGGATTCAAAGACTTGAGCTATATTTGTATGCCAAAGAAATGCTTTTATTAAATATTACAGACACACATAGGAAGCCTTTTAGTCTTAAATTAAAGATTTGTACCAGACTCATGTATGGGGCCACAAGGTTCTTCACACCAGGACTGTACTTTACTTCCACTGGAAATGGATAACGGAGATGGTGGCAAACAATCCTAAAAGAAAGGTCAATGTATATTAGCTTCAAAGATAATAAGCACTTCAGAAGTCTTCATCAGAAATCCATGTTTATGCTGCTTTTCTTTAATCTACAAACATGCACACAACCATAGCAAGGAAAAGTTACTACATGAGTTTTATTCAAAAGGCATATCCTTACTAGGCAAGAGCAAAAAAGAACAAATCCTTCATCACATTAACAAGTAATGATAGCAACAAGTCAAATGACCAATAAAGTCCAACTGTTTCTTAGTGCAAAAATAAAAACATTCCTTAAAGGAGTCGTTAGTGCTTTTGTTTTCTTAGAATATTCATGAGAATTGGTTTGAAGATACAGCAGTTCATTTGCCAATACTACAATAATTGCTATATTAAGAAGTACTTTAACGCTAAAACTGTGAGAGTACATTCGCACATTAAGAATTTCTGCATGAAGGTGCCACAGTTTTTTGATTTGTGAAAACTATTATTAAAAATCAAAAATAAAATATTTATCTGTTCTTTAAGATATTAATTATAACTGGTCTTGTTGAGATACAACTCTTTCTTTACATACACAAGATGAATATTTTAAGATATGTAAGATATATTTTAATAATACAAAATATAAGATATAAACACAAACTAAGATAATTATAACAAATTTAATAAAAAACAAGATGACACCAACTGTAAAGTGAATAAAACACATGAAAAGCTGCAGCTCTTTTCAGAAGAATGTGGGATGTAGTAACATACTTCTTTGCTTTTGATGATAGGTTTAGTGATATCTTGCAGTTTTCCTTCAACAGAAAGTTTCTCTGAAGAGCAGCGCCTAAGACTCAAATCTTCATTAGCATCACATGTTTCAGATACAGATCCCTCTGCATGTTTTCCACTGAGAGTTTTATATGTGGTTACTGGAGTTAAGCTGAGCTAAAAATTAACAAACAACAAAACCATAATTGAAAAGAGATGTACAAAAGTGTACTACAGTTAATAGATTGAAGAACAATAACGAACTACTGTATTTAACTGAAAGATTAAAAACAGTAGCAGCAGGAAAAAAGAGATAAACATTTAGCATGAAGAAAAAATATTTAAAATTCTTTGAAATTACAAGGGAAAAAAAGACACATTTCCACAAAGAAGTCCCACTATGAATATTGTCCAAGAAACAACATGAGGCACACTGCCAAAGCTTTTTTCTGTTTGCAGGAATTCCAAATGAATTCTGATTTACACTCTTTTGAAAATCCCATTCAGCATTCATGCTGCACAACAGAATTCGCACAATTTCTAGTTAGCTCATACCGTTATAAGAAAAGCTTTGAACAACCGACAAATACTACCCAGATTCATTCTTTGAAATATAAATCCTACTTTGCCAACGTTGTTTCTGAAAATTTGTACTACATGTACTCTATTTAATGCTCCCCTTCTGTGATACAAAATCATTCAAGAAGAGATCAGTGAAGAAAACATGGTATTCAGAGCTTTACTATGAAGATGGAGGGGGATGTGGGAAACCCATTTACAGCACTTTCAGATTATCCTAGCTTCTGCAGACCACCTAAAATCCCTATACAATTTACAAGCTTCTGTTGGTGCAACTCAACCAATAGTAACCACATAAAAGTGTCAAGAAGTACATACTTGGCATTTTTAGAGAAAGTAAAATTTTGAAAGTATCACTTCGGTTATGTCCAGTGTATGGGTGGAACTCATGGTTACTTCCCAGCTTGAGATGTTTATATAATACACAGGACATTTTCAGCTAACACAACCCCACTTAAAAAAAAAAAAAAATACATGCAAGTGAATGATCATTCCGTTGATTAGAAATAAACACATCATGGTGGGAAAAAGTGTTTTTTATTTCCTCCTGGTTTTTGAAATAACATCATTATTTATTTCTTCAATCATGAGCAAGCAGTTTTGATGGGATATAATTGAAAATTTTGCCTTATGGATATTTCACACGTCAAAGCTGTTTTTTGCTTGCTTCCATTTTGATAAAGTGTGCTATGCGTATTAATGAAAGAACCTTTTTCATCACATAACTATCATCTCCTGAGCAAGTGACTCAGATTGATCTGTTCTTCTACAAGACTGGCCTAACTGCTCTGCAAGAAATGGTCTGTTAAAATTATATTAAACAGAGTGAGTCAATATCATCCACTACTCAAATTCAGATCAGTTTTGGACAAAAAATACTTTAAGAAAAAGCTATTTCAAGACTCAGCTTAATGGAACAACTTCATTTAAAATACAAATACTGAAATAATAGCAGAGTAGCTTTATATTCTTACCAGAGATGCGGCAGTTAAAACAGATGAGAAACTTTTACTTCCAAATGTTAACTTTTTAACAATATCGCGAGGGGACTGATTTAGATGAATAGCTTGAATATTCTTTTTTGGTGGACAGAAGTTGCTGGGAGAGATTCCTTTCCCAAAGTTTAAAGTTTCCATTTTTCCTGGTGTTGACTCCTGAAGCCCAGGTGATCTTTCACTAGAAATGTGCTCTGGAGTAAAGTCTCCCTCTGATATTCTTTCAGCACCTAGAAAACAGTTGCTTAACTATGAGCACGAGGAATGAAAGGAAAAATCATATGTTAAAGCCCCATATTGCTAATCATCCCTACTCTAGGTATTTACAAGTCTCAGATGTGCAAAATTTGACTCTACTGGATGGTGGTATTGTTCTTGCCATACTTAAACTGTTTGCACCCTCCTCACTATTTTAGCAGCTACCAGATTAACTCTAACAGCCTACTTTCACTTACGTATTGCACTTCTGCACTATGCTGATGTCAAATAATTGTACAAACCTATAGGAATGTTAGCGGTATCTTAACACATTTTCTTAAATTACGTGGTATACACATTGAATTAGGGGTTTTTCATATTTTAAAAGCATGAAATAAATACAAATTTATATTACTGTGATAATCCTCCTTTAGCCTCCAACTTTCTATACAGTGTCTCCAAAAACTACAGGCAAAATACGTACATCTCATTGCCTCAAGAGATGCAGGACTTTCAGATGAAGGCATTTCAATTTCTTTTTGATTTGCAGAATCCTTTGATTTAATAAATGCTTTATGTGTATAGTCTGCTACTCTCTTTTTTGGCTCCATAGATAAAACATTCTGCAGTTTCTTCTGCTGATTATCATTTTTGTTTTGCCCATGTATATGTTCCTATTAAAATACATGTATAAAAAGATTATCTTCAAATATACAAAAGTGTATAAATAGGTAAAGAATCTGTTATCTACATGTACAGTTGAACAAACAGAAGGCCCCAAAAGGAATATCATTAGAAGCATTTAAATTCCCAAGGATATCAGATATTCTAATGTTAAAAAGCATTTAATTTGTATAATTCAGTATCCAAATTTCTACTCTTATGAATTTCTTTACTGTTGGAGACAATTACTGGTGCTTCAGGAATTAACCAGTGAAGTTTACAGACTTTTCCATACGTATTACAAGGGTATGCTAAAAGAATGAAAATGTTTTAGCGCCCTGTGTCATTGCTTAGTTTATTAAAAAAAACCCAACTATTTAGATATTTACCAAGTGTATGGACATACTCATCCTCTCTGAAGCCAACATTTTCTTTTTAAACAAAATAGGCATAGTGTTATCAAAAATCACATCATCTCAAAGAACACACCTAGATTGACTAAAATCTCCCATTAGCATAGGCATTTTCAAAGTTTTTTAAACAAAGGACACAGTAGTTCTTTGGAGCAGAATAAATTTCATAAATAGAAACTGAAATAACAGTATTTGACTTAAGGCTTAGACTACTATTTAGTACTGGTTTCCTCTGGCAGGTAACTACTCATAATTAAAATGGAGGGTACTAGAAACTGTAAATACCATAGAAAATTCAGTTCAACCCGTTCACGTTGGGCACTCGAAGAGTACTAAATTTCAGAATATACTTTGGAAGACACCGCAGAAGTGGGTTTTTAGGAATATAGTGCAACCATTTACCTGTGCTTTTGTTTTCTCTTTCTTAGAGGTGCATGCTGAAGACTTCCCTTCTGACTCTGAACTTGAAGGTTCCTTGTAATTTTTTGCTAAGACAGCTCTTCGAGATCGTTTTGGTCTGGTGGTTTGTTCCATCATTTCATCAGTTCCAGGACTTGGTTTTTTACATTTGGTTATCTTTGGAAGAATAAAAATGTCTTCAATTTATATCAGAATAACTACAAAAATAAATGGCAGGTAACTGTTTAATTACTTGAAATCCAGTATTTCAAAACAACTAAACACAGTATTTTCAATTCTTGTGCTTTTTACATAATATAGAAGATCAAATATCACTGCAGTCTATCTGCATTGAATTTAATGGACTTACACAAGGGAAAAATACAGCAAGTAAAATTGAATGGCTGACAAACTACGGGTTAATTTATTAGTGAAAACATTGTTTTCCTTATTCTCCAGACTAAAACAAGCTAGACTAGTAAATCAAACAAATGGAAGTGTCAGCTGTGATAAGCAAAAGGTCAAAAACACAGCCTAGAAAACCAGCAGATTATGTCAATGAGTTAAATGAGAAGTTATAGAATAGGGATTATTACGGTACAAATATTTCCATGGATCTCTGTTGGCAGTTCTTCAAAAGCCCTGAAGCTTTTCAACATTGCACTAAGCATACAAACATGAATTCCTCATTTAATTTTGCCCTACTCCAGATGAAATTCATTTTGCATGAAAAAGCAAAAATTCATCTACATACACGCATCCAAGCTCAGCAGGAGAATACCTAGGTTTCTCCGAAGAAGTGTCTAAATTGCTGGAAAGACCAACCTCCTAAAGACCTCTCGGAGAGGTAGTGTAATCTATACAGACTATGCTAGATGAGCACCTCCTTCCACAGACTGTTGAAGGGAACAGCAGGAAGTGCTAAGTACTTGCATCAATAGCACAAAGGTGAGGTGGTGGGAATAGCAGCAGCACTCCCTGCCTCCTGTGTAACAATATGAGAAATTTAAGATTTGTGTTTTAAGTCTTTATTGAGCTTTGGCAAAATTTAAATTTTGCAAGCTGAGAGAGTGCCCAATCATCAGCCTCCTAAGCATTCTGGGAAGATTCTTAGTGTAGATACGACAGCGCAGTCAGGAATACAAGACTCAACAGAGGGCAAAGAGTCAAAGTAAAGGCCAGCTTTCAGCTGGAGTAAAGCTGAAGTGGGTTTCCAAACCCTGCTCTCTAAAATATGAATACATTTACATTAGACTGTAATTAGACTTCAGTTCAATAGAGCAAAACTAGAAAAACCCTGCCTAGCGAGTGGGAACCAGCATCCTTGATAGTCTCCTCCAAACTGATTACTTTAGTGACTAGGCTAGAATCGGTTTTCCTTTCTCTCTGTCCCCCTTCTATATCATAACTGCTGCCACTCTCTCTATGCAGTGGTCAACTTTCAGAAAAGGAGCAAAACACATTCTCATCAAAAGTACCTCAGGGACCTGAGGTTAGAAGGGATGCAAGATTTGAGTACAAAGCCTCTCAGATTAGGAGGGATTAAACCTCTTCCTCCTACTTTCTGAAAGTACTCTACACAAAACATATGCTTTCCAAGCCTTCACATCTCCAGCGACAGTCTGTCAGTGACTTCCCGGGGTTCTGTTGCTGCCTATCTAAACCTATGCAGCAGTGGGACCCTACCTCTTCAAAACAGGCACTTTGAACATACACGACTAGATCTGGGGAAATTTCATATTATGAGACACATTTAGTAAGCAGACTAAATCAATATTGGGTACTTATGTGTTTGAAACTCTCTTCTGCTTTGATTTAAAGGGACTAGACACCACCATCAGTACCTACACACAATGACGATATCTTCGTATTCACAATTTATATTGAATGCATATAAATAGTGTTAAATTACTAAAATTAAATACTGTGGCTTACAACCATCTACAAGCATCTTCCATGAAGATGTTTATAATCACTTGTAATTTATTATACTCAACTTCAATAGGCTTACATATTTTGCTATTATTATTTTTTATTAATATAATCCTTAACATTTTTCTCTTCAGAGTTGTAGTACATGTTAACTATATTCATTAAAAGAAATTATAGTTTCAAAGCTATTAAAATGCAATTAAGCATATTACCCAAATTAAAATCCTCACTGAAAGGCTAACGGCATACTCAGAGTAGATGGCTATTAAGCAGTAAATAGTCATAATCAATAATTTTAAATAATAAAACTTACAAAAGCACCGAAGTACAATAATTATTCTAACTCACAGCTAGTATTATCACTGAAATACGAGCTAAATACTACATAAAAAGAATATACTACCTGAAAAGAACTAACTGGATTTAGTAAATGATTTGAAATAAGCATGGAGAAATTGCATACATATATGCAAAATAATAATAATAATAAAACAGTTCCTGTGGTAAGTTATTTTGAATATCTACTACAAGTTAAGTTGCAATTTTATATTTACCTTTTTCTTTTTTGTATTTTCTCCTTTAGATGAATCCATCTGGCATTCAGGTCCAGAGAATTTATCTGCTGTTACAATAAAGTATTAGAAGAAGCAGATGTTTGACATTTACAGTTTTAGCAGTAAGATTATGGAGTCACTTTTATTCCCACAAACCTGTTGATTCAGTAAACTGCTTTCAGTTCATTAAGTAAAAGCTTTTTCTTAAAACCACCACCTCAATCCCCTGCCCCCCAAAACTTTTCCACATTGAAAAATACAGATTTTTTGGAAATTAACATTCATAAGCGATAAGGAAAACTAATTCTAAAATTCCTTGTGTTTAGAGATAAGACAACAAAAACACATTGTATATTCAACAGCACATTACTAGCTGTACAGCTAGTAACTGTGGATAAATTTAACACGGCACTCTTAAGGAATAAGAAGAATGTCTTACTTTTTTCTGTGCTTATTGATTTCCCTAAGTTTTTACTTCTACAGTAATCAATTAACTGTGGTTTAGATTTCCTATTTGATTCTTGTAGCCAACTGATGTCGGTCTTGCTCTCATCACCTCTGTAGTCTGTGTCTGTGTCACTGAAGAGATGCTTCTTGTTTCGATTGTTTTTAGGCTATAAAAACCAAAGGATCATTTAAGAATATACCTTTCATTAACATATGTGGTATTTAAAGGCAGGAAGAACAGATAAACCGACCTACAAAAATCTGAGCCTTACTTTTTTTTCTCCTTTCACTTCAGCGCTAATTGTACTTTCATCTGGATTCCTTAAGAAAAAAGAAAACAAAAGAAAAAATACCGCTGAAGAAAACATCAAAACTGTTAAATATTTTTTCTAAATCTTTCTGCTATTCATATACATGGATTAAGGATTTAAATAAATCTATCCACTTTTCTTCCCCTCCCACATCCGTTTTAGGAATATCTGTTCACCTTAAGTCTTAAAGGAATAACTTATTTTCTAGAGACAAGCAAGGACACACAGTAACAATACAACTATCCTCTTGCAGGCTGGTCATTAATGAAAAAATAATCCCGTTTTCAGGAGGTTATATCCCTGTAGTATTCCATGAAGAGAACTAAAGCTGTCTTCTTCATGAAACACACTATTTCATTTTTATTAGGCTATGGTAAGTTTCCCACAGAAAAACTTTGAAATAACCCACGGCAACTATATTAAAAGTGATAACATCTTGACATTGTCATCACTCGTACATTCCCTGGACTGGCATAATGGAATGCTGGGAAATACAGATGATATTGTTCTGGATGACAATCGGAGAGGACCAGGACGCAATATAATATCCCTACCCCGTTTTGGTTGGATTTGTATTAACACTCAGTTCAGTAACATGCAATTCTTGGACCTGAAAATGTAAAAAACAAGTGAGAAACCACTAAAAATTTTCATTCAAGACACCTTTTAAACAAACTTCGAATGATAGTTAATTTCTATCTTGGAAATTATTCAAGAGAAGAGCTGATAATAAAAACCAACAGGAACTGACTGAGGCTCTCATATCTCAACTCAATAGATTAGTTTCCAATCACTTTGTTCACTGCCTTCTTCCACTCAGCAAGCTCTTCTCAGCAATAAAAAGCACAACTTTGCCTTTTGCTTTTATCTTTACTAAATTTTCATTTTAACATCTGAGCAGAAATGTCTTCAGAGGGAGAAGGAAAGGCAATTTTTACTATTTCTAGGATAACAGATTTACAATACTTATCATAACATACGCTCTTTTATTCTTAGTTCAAGAAAACATTGTAAAAGATTTAAATGGCCAGAGCTTTAGGATAGTCTATATCATTATACATTTGAAAATTATGGAGCTATTTACATACAGAAGCCAAGGATATGACAAACTTACTCCAAGCTTTATTGTAGGCTCATCAAACCCACTGATGTTAAAGTTGTAGACATCATCCCTGTCAAATAGGCACAGAGAACAATTTTGTGAGTGAATTAATGAACATCTCTCAAAGTTGGGTAAGGATAATTGGAAATTTTGTTTGAAATTGTTTCAACTACTCACACAACATGACCTGCAGTTATATTAAGAAAAGTAGTAGTTTTCAGGTTTCTGTTCTGAACTTTTTCCTATACATAAATCAAAAATTACTCATATGTTGGATTTGGACTTATGCATTCAAACATACTGTCATCTCAGAAAGCAAGTCTTTCAGCATAAACATATGAAAATACTAGCTGATGTTCAGACACTCTCACACTTAATTAGCAATAATACAATAAGGCAAAAAGAAGACAAGAGCTGGTAGAAACTAAAATGAAATGTAAATTTTCATCCTTTAAGGATATTAAACTCATGGCATTTTTCCCCAAATGTATTAGGAATCATCGCTGTGCCACAGCTATATCCCATTTAAGGATCCTATAGTCTCACTTAATCCAGTTTTGTTTACAACATTATCTTTCTCCTAAGTATTCAGCATTGTTATATTCAAAAGGAAAGACTCCACACTCATAAGTAAAGAGATTCAATTATATAGTATTTAACTAGGAATTAATTTGTGTTTCTCTCGCTAATAGCTGCCCATATAAATATTATTCCAGATAAAATATTTTTAATAAATATTTGTGTTAAGTATATACATCTTATGCCATACTTAACCATAACTTCTACAGAAATATTTAACATTCAGTGATACTTATTAACTTTTGCTTTACATCCACTAGCTGCCACCATATTTTTTACTTTTTACATTCCAGCATTTGTGAAGCATTTTTGCATATTTCTAATTAAAAAAACACAACAAAAGCAATAATTTAAGTATACCTTATAGACACTGAAATGGGACTTATGTAAGTGTGGTCTAAAAGAAATAAGGATACATTTTGTTAAACAGTAATTAGAATATATGCATTAAAACACTGCTTATATACATAAAAGTCTTCTAAAAACAATTATCCTTGTGTTGATAGCATAGCCTAAAAATGAATCTTAAATATTAAACCCTGAACGCTTTATGCTTTGACTTTACATGAGAAAAAAGCCTTTTCACATTTCAATACTGTATAACTGATTTTTCAGAACAACTCATACAAGTCTAAATTATTTCATCTCATTTTTCCCTCCACTATACCCGAACGCTAAAGGGTAAAAAGGCACCTAAAGACAAATTTAACAGGTAGTCAGGCATTGTAGTACAAAAACAAGTGGCTTAATAGGGATTTTCAGAAGCATTCATGAGATCAAGCCCTTTCATTTTTGTTCTAGAAAAATTAATCCCAGATCACACAGTTACGCTGCATGTCCTGCCTGTCTTGAAATCCCTATCCAAAGCCCTTAAAAGGCGATGCAGTCCAACAGCCACTCTATTCCTCTGCACCCATTTACAATGAAACTGTAAAGGAGAATGTGTAGTAACTGTATATACAGAATATCTCAGAGAATCAGTTCCTGTAAGGTAAAACTGATTTCTTTTCTTTACGAATATGTTAAAGTGTTCACCAGTCAACTTTTCAAGGAGGAGAGAACTAAGAACTTTGGATCATCAGAAAAATGAAGACTGAATACAAGTTTGAACCTCAAACTGAAATGAGAGGATGGAGACACCCTCACTGGTGCACACATCGTGCAACATCCATCAAGTGTCCCAATTAAATTCTTCCCATGAAAAGTGCTATCAGTGAGTGGATGAGTGGAAGAACACTGAACAGAATTTCTGACAACCCCTGCAGTGATCTCAGCTACTGGGACTACTAAACAGACTGCTAGTCTCCTACGCTTTGGTAGGACGAGGTTTACCAGAAGCGAACAAAGAATTCTGATGAAAGCAGAATGTGAAATACCTGTAGATAGAAGAGTAAGTCATACACAAAGCCACATGCACAAACACAAGAAGAGTAAGCACAAGAGTAAACAGTTAACATCATACCTGCTATAACCTGACGAGTCTCTTGATTTGCTTTTATCGTCAATCTTTTGTTTATATCTGTCACTGATGTTACTAATTAGTAATTTTGTTGCTTCTTTCATTTCCTTAGACTTTGTTTTCTGTAACAATATTTTGTAAGACTTAACTTTGAACCCATTCAGTAGAAGGACAAAGCTGCAACAGGACTGCAGTTTCCCAACAATCATCTAATTTCACTAAACAGTCTTACAGAAGTACTAAATCACATTCCTTTGGGAATGACTGCTCACTCTATGGGGAATGTAAGGGAAAATAAAATAAGGAGTTAGTTTTTTGGGGGTTCTTTTGTTTTTTTTTTTTTTCTTTTTAAGAGAGGTAATTTTAAGTCACAGTGAAAAAGTAAACACTTGTACTTGACATTATTTAATTCATTCTATATTAGTGGAAACTCAGTGTCAGATAAGTTTCTAAGTAAAATATATCTTCAGAATTTTGAAATACTGAAAATTTGGCACTTTCCTTAATTATAAGTGAAAGAAATGAAGGTAAGAAACTCACCATCTTTGACTGTTTATAATTTGCAGTCTCTTTTCTAAAGAAAATACCAGCTTCCTCTTTCATATCCTTGTATTTTGTAAAATCAGAATTCAAAGATGTTTCAGACACTCTAGCTGAAAGAAATGTTTTAAATTATGTTTCAGCAGTAGTTGAAATATTATTCCCTTCTGTACTTAACACTTTCTGTTCAAAATGATTAAAATTGTTTGACTGCTACACAGTATTTTGTAATTTTCTGCCCTCATTGTATCCATTTCATTTTTTTTCCTTTTTTCTTATTTCTTTGTTTTTCTGGAAAGGTACTTCCAAAAATTGAATAAAAAGCTTTTTGTTTCACAGCTCTTTCACTAAGAATAGAAACTAATATGTAGAGGAAAAGAAAAGGACTGGGTTAAAAAGTTATCTGAAACATTTTTAGCATTAACAAAACATGAACATAACCTGGATGGGATGTATGCCCTGATGACGGATTTAGCTTTTGCTTGTCACAGGTCGTTATATTAGTCTCAGGAACAGAGCATGCTCGTTTTTTCCATATTTTTATTTTATCAGAAGAGCTTTCCAAGAGACCAGGCAATCTAACAAAAATAATACCATCTTATCAACAAGAAATTGCAGAAAGTAGTCTTAATTACAATAAACTTGAATCATAAAATAGGAAAAGAGTGATAGCTAGTAGATACCAATACATGTTATGTTGGTATCTAAGCCTGCTATCATTCTTCAATTAACCAAGACATTGTGAAATGGCAAACCTTAAACAAAGAAATAAGATATATTTTTAAATCAATATCTAAAAGGGAACAGTATCCAATGACCACCATTCGAGTTGACCCTAGCTGTATGCCTGTGATGCATCTATAGGAGTTACAAATAGATGAAATTTGCACTACCTTTTTAAGGTACAGTTCACTTATACATAAACCCATGTGCCATTTGTATTTTATCTTCTGATATCGTCTGAAAGAATTACTCTGCTTGTTACTACAAAATGTTGCTTGAACTTGATTTAACTCCTACTATGATCTTGTTAGCAATCAAAGAATTATTAAATCAGTGAATCTGTTCATAAGACCACAGAAAAGCTATGTTCATGAAGTAGTCTTATCAACTATACAAATATTACTATTTTGATGCCATATATTTCAAAATAAAAACAAACACAAACCCCCACATAAGAAAGTGACCTCACTTACATAGCCAACAGTTCTTAATACAGCTGTCAGGGAAGACAAGACAATTAAATTCTAGAATTTTCTAAAACTATCCATCAAAATTTCAACTCTAGCAATACTTAAACATACTGCTCTCAAAAATAATAAATTTCTCGTAACAGCAGTTATTTTGGTTTCTTTTCCAATACTTACAAAGAAGATTTGTTGCATCTCCCTACTGGCTGAGAATCAGGAACAATATCTAATACTTCATCTAAATGAGATATTAATTTGGTATCAATCATTATTACAAAAGAAACGGACAAAAGTAAAAAACATTAAATAAGGACTATCAACACTTGCAAAGTTACTTGCCTGAAGTTTGCCTTTGACTGGCCTCATGTTCTGTCTCATGTAGCATTTCTAAAACTTCTTCAGCACACATTTGCTATAAACATAGTAGGACAATACAAAGAAAACATACTGGCAGGGGACTATACACAGTATAACTTCTTAAGCTTGTATTTTCCCTAATAAAATACAAAATTATTTTTTCAGTTCACAGAAGTACTGATTTTGATACCTTTTCAGGTAGTTTTGCCTCACTTCGGGTTTTTGACTTCCTGATACTCTGTTGTGTTTCACAAAACTCATTGTCTAGCACACACCTCTGTCTACCCTAAAAAGGGCAATAAATAACAGTGACATTTACAATCCATAAAGGCAAAAGAGTAAATTTTGTACTAAATAATACTTGAAATATTCTAAACTAAACATTTTATTTATTACAGCCTTTTTCTAAAACATGGCAATACCAAGAAAAATGTTTTGTAATCCAATAATCAGGAATTTGACCCTGATCTGACCCCAAGACAGTTGGAAATAGAAATAAAATCAAAGTGTTAGTCTGAAATCTTTGTTGAACCAGAACAGGGGGGGGAAAAAAAAAAAAAAAAGCTGCAGTTATTCGGTGACACGTATGTAGCTTTGTTAGAGTTCAGTGAACGCACTGATCAAAAATGCACTAAAACCAATGAGTGTATAAATGCTGGAGACATTTAGAATTTCACAACTATAGCTGACTGTATTATATTTTCTTTAAAAGTATTTCAGCGTTGCACAGTGAATTTGAGATTCCACGTACACACCAATATGAAATTGTACAGGGAGGAATAACTATGGTTGTTTTTTCCCCCCACTTTCTGCAGTAATATTATTCTGAGTAAAAGACTTAGCTACAGATGATGTGCATACTCCAGTAGCTTCTTGATACAAATTCTTTGTTTTGGTCTCATTTATTGCATTAACGTTAGCCCTTTCAGAAGAGCTCATCATTTGCAAAGGCAACTTAAATCGTCCTTTACAGGGCGTGGCTGGAGATGAAAAAAAGGAAAAAAAAAAAAAGACACACAGAGACATATTAGAATTCTACTATTTGTTCCACTACAATTATTGTGCTGCCTGTGACATCAATATGTGATGACCACATCTATGAGAACAGCATGACCACATTATTCCATAAACTTTAAAAAAGTTGGCTAGCAGTGGTATCAACTCATTATGTATCTGTAACAATTCTATTGATTTCAATTAAGTTATATGGAGGTTAATGAGCCAATAATAGATTGTGGATGTCCAGAGGCCAGCAATGCTTTTTGCAGCCTGTCACTGATAGAAAAGTTGGTCACTTATTTAAAGATTTGACTATATTTTTGTTGGGACAGACTGTCTGACAAGTTCCAAATAAAAGCCAGAGTAGTTCTCTGTCTTATTCCACCCTAATTTGCTCTAATTTCCATCATCTAATAGCCTTAATTTATATGTGCTATGTTAGTATATGAGACTAAGGATACTGGTGCATTTGAGATTGTGTAAGAAATTTAAGTTTGCGAGTCACACTGTTCAACCACCAATTCCATCTCCAGCCTATAATGGCTTTTTTCCTACGAATTGCTTCATTGTAGAAAGTGTTACAAATCTGTCAGAGTAGGACCATTTGTAGAAAAGCAAGGACTCCCACTTGTGGTAAAAAGGCTCTTCTCCTTATCCCTTCCTCTATGAAAACTGCTGTTAAAGTCAACATCAGTAGCACCGGACCCATGGCTCACACCTGCAGTGGATACTGCCTTGCCTGCCAGCCATATAAGCAACTGGCCTTTGAAGAAACACACAGTTTCTATGCAACTGGAACAATAAGTGACTCATGTTTGTGTAGTCTTGTCAAATATATGAGAGTAAAATGCAATTGATAGATGTATACACAGGAGAAAGTAGATTTCCCCATGTATCTGTCTGCTATAAAAGCAATCACTACTGAGAATTTTTTAAACTAGGAACATTTGGCTGTCATGAGGAGCGAGATGAAAACACACTTGTTTTGGGTCTTCTAACCAATTGCTTCTATCTGATGAACTACTCAAGCTTGCTCTAGCACTAGCAGCTGACTCTCTGATAGCCAGCAGAGCAAATATGTGGCTTTCAGCTGGCTGGAATGCATTTGCAGCTGCTATTCTGCATCATGTTATGGAAAGGTAGCAAGTAGACTAGTTGAAAAATGTCAAGACTAAAGCATCTGCTGGGGAGATTCTGAGTTCTGTTCTCCCCTTCGTTCCAGGTCTGCAATGGATTACAATTCATGCTTGTATTATGTTCATCTCCATCAGCCATTTGCATAGATGTCACCTAACAGTACATATTATCTCATGTAGAAACTAATTAACAATGCATTTTTCAAAGACTATTTATAGCATACTTTTACCCTGAAAGTACTCGTCAACTTACATGTACCAAAAAATTCCAGTGGACTCCTTGTAGAAAGTCTTGTAGTTCCAGGAATAACCACTGATGCTTCAGACACTTTCCTTTTACAAGACGTGATTATCTTGAAGCACAAAACAAACAAACAAAAAACTTAATATACTGCCTTAAGAACGACAAACAAGATTTCAGAAAATCTACTTCCAGGAGTCTTTTGACTCTTTTTGTTATTGGGATGTCAATTGCTATTGATGCACACAATTTCACCATGACACATGAGTTATTAAATAATCAAAACTAAAGGCTTTCAACTGAGACCAGTGATTTTTCTTTTTTAAATTAGTTCAGTAAGGGACAAATCCTGTCCCTGGTTAACAAACCAAGTAACTGGGATGATTTCCAGGAGTCTTCACAAAGTTATCCCATAGGCTGTAAACCAGCAAAACGTCAGGGACAGGTTTACTAGAGACCACTACCAGCAAGGCATGCATCGCATGCCTGTTGCATGACAGAGAAGATAAAGCAATGCTATGCACCCTCATCTTTTCCCCCATCCCTAGCATATCTGTAGGTAGTCCTGGTACAACTGTGCTACATCTATAACTTTACAGCTTTAGAGCTATGTCACAAAAGAAATAGCAGGCTTCATGAATTTTACTACTTCCACAATTTAGATCAAAGAATCACGTAAGCATAGAAGCAGTCCCATGAAACTGATGTGAATAACCAGGATATAGAATTCATCTTGACAACCTCATCAGAGCTTCTTTCGTAAACACCAGTTTCAGTGAACACCATGCCTATAGGACTTACCTCTAATTACAACTATTACTATACCTGATCATTAACAAGGCTATAATAGACTTATTCATATCATAAAGATACAAGCATGTCTTGAAATACTGTAAAGAGAATTTTTAGAGCATAATGGTCTATTAAATAAAATTAACAATTGCTTTTTATCATGCTTATTTTGAAACTGTAACATTAATAACAGTGAGAAACCTTTTTTTGAAAAAGGGATTTATATAGCTTTGAGTCAAGTAATAAAAATTAAAACCTGCATAATTATATTCCAATTGTAAAATAACAAAAAAGTCATTTTTATTGTTGGGGACCAAGATAGAATGATGCTGTGCAAGACAGCAGAGAATCTTTAAAGCAGAAAGTAATGATGTGGTAACTAAGATTTGTGGCCAGAATGTGTGCACGAGAGTTGCCAGCGATCATGTGCCTTCCTGCCTATGTGCCAGCAGCTGCGGTGGGCCTGTCCTGCCCACCTGCCAGGGATCAGGAGATGTCTTCCTACCTATCACAAGATGCCAGAATGCTCAGGAGATACTTGGAGGAGTGGCTGGGCTTGATTGCTATATAACCAGCCATTGTGTTTTCAATTAAGGATCTTTTGCACTACCCTACCTCAGGTCTGTGTCGTCATATGCCACATTTTATATCATAAAATACAAGAGAGATTTAAATTTACTTGTATTTCTGAGGTAGTCCCTTCTGTTTTGATAACCCTACTCTCACCTTGGAGGAAGCATCTTTGCACATGTCTTCAGTGTGCTTTTTATTCAGAGTCCTCAGGGATCCAGGAAGTTGCTGGTTTTTGGACTCCCTGAATTTCTCTTCCACTTCACCTTTTTCCTCCAAACCTGGTGACAACTGACTTTCTGGTACCAGAACCTATGTAATATTTTGCAGAAAAAGAAAAAAGTACTAAATATTTCCTTCTCTCTCTATATATACACATACACACACATGCACACACAGACATATAGGATACATTTTAGACATACATACACATACATATATATAAAAACTTCTTTACCCTAAGTATCACTTTCTGCACTACAGATTTGGATAGGTACTTTACTGCTCATATATATCTATTTTGAAAAACATCCAACTGTTACTTTGGCTAACAAGAACAGGCTACAAGATCACATTTGATTTACATAAAGAACTTCCTTTGTGTATATTTCTCTGACGGACTATGATCTGCATATTTTTTTCTGATTCTCTTCACAGAGATGCAAACTTGATACATGCATACTTACCAGAAGTTACTTAACAGTAATTATTAGCATCTTAAAAGATCAATCAATAGATTGATCTTAGTTATTAACCAGAATAAACTTAAAAATAATGCAAATAAAAAAACTATCCCAGCATACTGAAGTATAGTACCTGTGACCCACTTTCATCGAAAACAACATGTACAGTTGTTTTGGCAACTGATGTAGATTGCTTCTTATTAAATCCCTATAAAGTGAAAAATCATCAATGTAGAATATAAACTTTGCTCATTTTATTAAACAACAATCACAAAGGAAATTTTTAAGTCACAGAACGTAAATGTCTGAAATCAGGATAAAGGAGAAAAGAAATTCTGCAAGTTGTCAGCAGCTGCATTCCTCATGAGCTCCTCAGTCAGGAAGAGCTGAAGGCAGACTGGTTGCCACAAGCAGTAAGGAGTAAGCTGTGGTTGGCTAAAAATTTTTGAACTAATGTTTTTCATCTTAGAATTCCAGTCCATTGCAATTATCCCTTTAGTCTTGCATGGCAGTTCTGAAGAAGACCGACCAAAACCAGCTCAAAGTATTCCCAAAGGTTAGGGCATTGATTTGAGATGTGGAAGATCCAGTTTCAAGTCTTTGATTTGAATGGGTCTTTCCCAATTGTTCTTATCAGAGCTTCTTCAGCTTCCCACAAATAGCATTAAGTGGGCCAAAGGAGGAGTCTGATATTATAGTGGTTAGCATGGGAGACTAAAGTTTGGCTTAACTCCCTGACCTGAATCAGGGAGGTGGAGAATGAGAAGATGTAACAGAAATTAAACCAATGCTGAAATCAATCCAAAATTCCTAAGTTAGTTCATAAGAGTAGTGAGCATGTTAGACATTCAGCCTGCAGTGAGTCAGTTCTGAAAGAGTTTGCATTTGTAAGCATCTACTTCGCATGCAAAACTTGACATTAATCTATCGTGTTGCCTTTACAGCCCGTAAAGGGAGGTTTCATTTAAAATTAATTCCTATAGCAATTCATTTTACATCTTTTTATGCATCTGAAGATTAACATATTGAGGGTAAATGCTGTTCTGCAGTGGCCATGGTAGTCAGGAACTGTAAATAAACACACATCAATAAAATAGTCACATTTATATGGCAAGAGACATTCATTTTCAGTGAATAAAAAGAAAAAAAGCTATTAGAAAAGGTGTTTAAATCTTACCTTATGTTTATTTACCTTACCTTACATTTATGTACTCCATAAATCTTTCTGGTTACATCTTTGATTTCCAAGATTGAATCAAAATATAAAAAAAATTTCTCTCCTCCTTGATCTCCCACACTCATCGGGCTTTTGAGACTTATTGTTAATAATTTCTTTGAATCTTTTTCTGAACAAAAACAATATTTTAAAAGTACTTTCATTAGAATGTAATAACACTTATGTGTAATGTTTTAATGGTAATTTTGCTTTTCTAAGAATTAAGTCAGTACTCTAGGATTTTAACAATTTGAAAAACCAAGCTATTGTATAACGTACAATAGATTACATTCATGAGTGTCTGTACCTTCAAGGCTATACTGTTCTACCTCTTCTTCTGGTATAATGACAGTTTCCCATTGATGATCCTTATATAAAAAAATGTATTTTTCAGATAAAAATTTGTACTATATTACAATTAATTTAAGTGCAAGTGATCACAAAGCTATTCAATGAGGACAAGTTTTCAACTTTTTAAAGCCTCTGTTAGAAGAGGTGACAACGAATATATGCATCATTTATAACAGAGAATGACATTTCAAAACAGTTCTGGTAGAAATATTCATCTAAACAATTGAGTCTCATTCATGAGAGCTACTACTACAACTTTGTAAATACCTTCTTGCACACACGTGCAATTATATGCTAAGTTGTTTGTAAAAATAGTATTAGAAAGTCATTACTTTGAAATTGTTTGATTTAAGTATGTCTAAAAAAAGAAAAAAACCCCACACCCCAACAAACAAAACCCCATAAACCTAACAATGTAACAGCAACATCAGTATAGCTGCAAATAAAACTTCCACATTTAATGTGGGGAAGCAAATCTGATATACTTGAAAAAAAATCTACTGCATCAGAAGAATCCAGTATGATAGACAAAATTAGCTTACAGCATCAACTGCTGACACATAGAAAGATATACTTCTACTACCAATGTTAAAATCTATCCAAAATTCTTCAAGATTTTCATCCAATGGCATCAGTAGCTAAAACACAAAAAGGTAACATGTAAGAGCAAGACATAAGAACAAAAATTTATACCAGCTAACATGCAGTTACGTCTTCGTGTTACAGTCTGAGCAAACTTTAAATACATAGACATCTTTATATGCTTGAAAATAATCCTTGTCTCGTTTATTCTTTTTTTTTTTTTCTTAGCTAGAAGACAAAAGCATACTTCAGCTGCATGAATTAAAATTGGTGCATACACAATTAGGTCTGTAACTTACCTCATATTTATCAAGACTTGCTGATAAACATGGATATGTAAAAACTCTGTAAGGAAATGATATTTTGTCAAACACTAAAATCCTGTAAATAAGTTTTGCGTACCTGAACAGAGCAACTGGATTGTGCTTTCAATACAAGACTTGTAACATTTAGAGACTAGGAGGTGAGGGCAATCAAGAACTGTCACTTGATTGCACTTCCTCCCCCCCAAAAGATGACATAAATATATCCTTACAATTAAAGCAGAAGCACAAGTCTCAAATCTCAATACTATGTTCATAGTTCTGGTTTATCTGCTGGTATTTTAAGAATAGTGTTATAGTAGGTATCCAAACTGAATATATGTTTGATGAGTAGAGATCACACAATCCCTTTGCTGTCGTGACATATAATGACATACAATGACATAAGTAAAATGTACAGCAGATGATCATATAGACTCAAAGAAAGCTCACAGCTTCCTCTTCCTTTTTAGGTCCCTCTTCCCTAGCAGATATTCTCATTAATACTCTCATTGATCATTAGCTCAATGTCAGTACCCTAAGTTAACGAAAAAAGGAACATATACCAACAGATTACTAGCTATTTTTAGATGAAACATATCTATTGAAATTAATTAACCTCAGAATTTTGCAGCACACCTAAGCAGAATGCAAAAAACTATCCCTATTTATAAATGTTTATTAGAGAAATTGTAGCCTAGGCTTTGTATTGTTTAAGAACTTTGTCAAATGAATGTTTTTTGTTTAATGACAAATTCTTTCATACTGTTACATTAGCTAATAATCTATAACATAACTCCCATACTTAGGGGAAACATTTATGTACTTAACATTTAGATAGAGAAGACAATACCATTGGCTATGTGCCAAAAGACAGTATTACTCAATTTATTTACTATTTAATATTTTAAATAGTACCTTGACTTTACACCACAGCAAAATTAGTCTTTTCTGTTTGTACTACTATAATTCAGAGTTTAGAGAAAACAGATTTTTTGATAAAAAGGTCATCCCTGATTAATGGCGATCGGGTACAACATGAAAACATACTGGCTTTAAAATTTCTGCTTTACCTTCTTTTGTCTCCAAGCATGCCATTCACCTGGTTCAGAAATTTTCTGCAGTCCTATTGAAACACAAAGAAGTTTCTTGAAGAAATATAACATTAAAGTTTACTTCCTTGGAAACAGATTGCATATGACTTACTGTTTCAAACTCAGAATCTTTAATTCCTTTAAATGCATTGGACACAAACTCCATGGAAAACCACTGGCATGCCAGTTCTCCTCTTTGTTTTTCTGATGTCATTCTGCATAAAGCTTCTGTAATGGCTACTTGCAGGTCATAGTCTGCAGGTTACAATACATTTTACAGAAACAGGAACTTTAGAGATGTCTACAGCATAAAACATTTTACAGAAATAGTACTTTCAGAGATGCTACTGATTTGAAAAAAGTTACATAGAAGAAAGTGGTATTAGCAGCACTGGATTTTTCATATTACATATCACATATCCAGATACGTAACCCATAATGGATAAATAAAGAATTAAAGAAATAAGGATGACTAAACAATTTATTTTTCAGAAGTAAACTTCATCCTAGCTATCAAGGAATGTTAAAGTAACACTACGTATATAAGAGATAAGAAGTTTCCAACTTTCTAATCCCTGAATCTGGAGACTGTTGGATACCACAGTGATCTCTTTTCCAGATGGCAGATTATTTTCATGTAATATTTGCATTTTTCAAAGGACTATAGTTACAACACTCTCCAACTTTAAGTGTCTTTTCAGGCTTTTTAATGGATGAGAGAAGAAGCTCAATACTAAATTGTTTAAGTCCTGTGCTCACCTCCGGCATCTAAAATTCTTCTCCCCATATCACACCTGCAAAATAAACAACATGTTCGATCAAAATATGACAGCAATACAAAGTACAGAGGAAAAGTTAAAGTACAGGCTTTCAATGCATGAGATGAAACCCTGATTTCACTAAAATATTGGACTTCAAAGGGATAAGGTTTTTTTACCTGCTAAGCAGCAGCAGTATTTCTGGTTTAAGACATTAGTATTTGAAAAAATGTAACTAAGAAATACACAGATAGTTTGGGAGATGCAGTTTAAAATAACCCTGTCTCCTTCCTCTTCACAAACAGCATTGTTAATCCATGCAATATGAATTATAAAGAAGAGGGAAATCTTCATTCCTATTCCTTCCCTTTCATTCACATTAAGTGTTAGGACCCCAGTAAGTCACCAGTTTCATGCCTATTAGAATGACCAGTGGAAAAACCCATATCTTAGAATTAAGAAAAAGCAAAACAAACAAAAAATCTCCCTCATAAATCAAAGGAAACCTTTATGTGACATGAAGAGGAACATATATTCCAAGTTCATGCAAAGCCTTCTGGAGTCAACTGACCCAAAAGTAACTATAACAACTTATTTCACTGAGATGGCCTCCTGGTACCAAACACTGCTTGCCTCCTTTTCCCCACATTTCACACATCTGAAAGCACCTTTGGGGAAGTAAATCACCTGATATATACAAATATAAACAAATGCTATCAAAACTTTTCCAAAACTTTCTGTAAATAGCCTGTCCTTCCAGCGAGTGATTCACTGTGCCTCACCAGGAGCTCTGAATAAGAGTTTAATGATTTTAAGACAATTTGGATCAGGTGAAGCCTAACTCAGATTGAGAAAGAGACAATTTAGGTTTTTAAAGGGAGAATAACCTCTTTATAAGAACAACTGCCAAGAGGCACTACCACCAGCTACCCAGCTGCAAATGCAAAAAATGTCTTAAACAGCAACCTATCTACAATCATTATAAATAGCCTCAGTCAAAACTGTCTTCCCAGCAACATAAACAACATAATCATATAAAAAAATCATACTGAAGATTATTTACATGACAAGCAACATTTCCTTTGCAGAAAATAGCTTTTTCCTGGCATCTCGAGGCATGTTGTCAAGCATTAAATTAAGTTTTCTTACTACCTAAGAAAAATGAGAAAAGGGAGTAGGTTAAATATAATGTAAATTGTTACAGTTTAAGTTCTTCTCTAACTACATTTTGGGCCTATGTGGCATATTTGATAAATATTAAAAAAGTAACATGTTTAAATAATCGCAAGACAAGAAAAGATAGTAAGAGGTAGATCTGATCTTAAATTGTAATTATCCTAATAAACTACCTCAACTAACATCAATAAATTAATGTAAGTATAAGTTGTTAACGGGTTATGTTTCTTACTTGCAGATACAAACATGGAAACAAGTTTTCAGTGCTAAAGTGGTATCTGCAGTTGATTGCTGGACTAAAGTGTACTTTAAATTTGCATTAAAATGCCTCTACTTTGAGCACATAGCCCTCATTGAAGGCTTCTTTTCGCAACTTTACCTTTCTTTAAAGGGGGACAGAGACCTGAAAATGTGATGTTACTAAAGTAAATAGGAGAAATTCACAGTATGCTAGAGGTATAGGAATTTTTAAGGAATTTATACCAACAGTCTTAAAGCTATTCATAGCAATTGTAATAGCTAAATAAAAGCATTGGAAATAATATGCCCTATCTCCTCAGAATCCTACTATCACTGTTATGTAACTTATTGTCCAAAATGAAAATTTAGGTCAGTAAGCTGAAAGTAGTTCATACAAATGACAACAAAAACACTCCCAGAGAAACATTAAATGAACCCTCTAAATACTAAAGCACTAGAATATTCTCCTTTCTGTAGCAAAGGTACACTTAAAATATTAACCAGCTTTACAAAGTCTGTTAGAACACTAACCAAAAAATTACTACTTAGAAAAAGGAATATTTACCTCCTGCTGAACGTAAATATTAATTCTTACATCAGCAATAAGGGTACACGCTCTCAGTACAAAGTTTTCTAGTATTTGCATTTTACCTAACGAACAGTGGGGAGAGGGGAAGGAAAAAAAAGAAAGAAAGAAAGAAAGAGTTATCAAAGTGCGTGAAGGGTAGTTCCTCAGCAGCATTGGCAAACAGATTCATTTTCATTTAGAAATAAAATATAGTATGCTTTCCTTTCCATACACAATTACTCATATTTAAAAACAAACATTTTAAACTTCATAGCTCACATGTAAAACAGAAGAATTACTGCAACTCATAGTAAATATAGATCTTTTTAATGTTTCTATCTCTGTGCATCATATTCGGAAAGCACAAGTCCCCTCTGCATGAGATACACTCAAATCAATTCTATAACTCAGCTCTCTGAAATATAATTCAGACCCTGGAATTGTACCTTCCCAAGGACAAGGAAATAAAACTTTCATTGTGACTGCGATGGCATAAAGGTCTGCAGTGACTTTCTACCACTAGTGCTACACTGAAGGATAACAGGAGTGCGATCCTACAATAACAAGGTCAAAAAAAGAAACAAGGACTACTGGCTAGTGACTACAGTAGTTTAAAAACACTGTACTTTTTAAGAAAAACTCTGTTTAAATGCTGTCACTGAGGAGACTAGACTCTCTTTTTTATACTGATACAAGCAAGTTATTTTTAAAAGACAATCCGTCGGTACAAAAAAACTCAAACAATCAAAGGTACAGCTGACATTCAAGCTTGTTTCACGGGAATCAGAAATAACACAGTCCTTTGGCTTGTGCACAGAATAAGCCTTCTTAAGAATAAGTCCTTTTCTGTCATTGCCTGAAGCACATAGATATGGTATATCTACATTAAATCAAGAAACTTTGTACCACCCTCAATTATATACGTAGAACTGTTCTCAAAACTAGCTTGCTTTTAGATGGCTCCATGACTGTTCTTGCACTACTTGGGCGTTCCCACAACAAATCTAGTAGCTGTGAATTTTTAGAATGCATGATTCCACTGGACTTCATTTTATTTTTAAGACCAGCTTATTTGACAGTAATTGAAGTAATGTTAACAATAATAACTTTAAGGTGTTCTAAAGAGACATTTTTAATACCATATCTAGCGTTTACATTTTTAAACTCACCTTCAGGACTGGTATCATATATAACCTACAATCAAAAAAGACATTTTGACACTGTAAATATTAAGACATAAAAATCAGGTAATGTGTATCTAAAACAGGTAATCAAAAAGCATTTAATATTTTACAGTTGCTTCATCCCTTAGGTAGGGCCGTAAGAGCCCTCTTCTAACACCAACTCTGGTTTCCTGAAATCATATTTCAGTTAAATTGCAGGAATTGTTTCCCCAATAATAAAAACATTTTTGCAGACTTTTATTTAGGAACACGAGAAGTCTCGTGGACCTTAGAAACTTTAGACAAAAGCTTGCAGGATTAGGATACAGCATACCACCAACTTATGCAATAAAAATTAGACTGAGATGGATTTTTTTTGTTTTTTTTATTAAACACCTATAAGATCTGATGAGTATGAATGAGTAATAATGAATATGAATAGTGCCAAACTATTTATCCAAAAAGACTTGTAACATATTTCAGAACTCAGTGTAACATTAACTGTACAAGGAAATTAAATAGAAACAAGTTTGAAAGTCTTTTTGTTGCTAAACTACTAATAATTTTCACAAATACATGCTCAGTGTATTTTATTATTAACATATTTTTACCAGCAACATGTCAAAGAAATCTTCAGCTAGACTTGTAAGCACTTCATTTTTCTCGTTTCCTCTAAGGATCAGAACTGCTTTTACCTTTTCAAACCAACTGACCATGTAAAGGGAAAATAAAAGTAAATCAATCTTAATAGCATGAAAAAAGGACAATGGTTTGTATTATGTTTTGTATACCTCATATAAGCTTACTTAAGATTAGAAAAGCACGGTTATCAGATTCCTGAGTGTACTTTAGTGCCAAACTGAAATTTTGCACACTGACTAAATAAACATAGGTGATCTTAATCTAACGCGAGTCACTTCTGCAGCTGACTTCTGAACACAAACACTGAAGGTCCACTTTTGCAACTACTCTCACAGACAAAAGAGCTGAAAATGGATGCTGGCTGAATGTAATCATGAAGACATCACATCTTTTATTTATTTTTCTTTTCTTTTCAAATAAAAGCACTTCAGAAGGCAATTCAGCAATAATCATCTCTGGATACTGTCATTAATTTTGTTCAGTGAAATCTTTGGTGAAGGCAATAAGGAAGTGATCTATATTTTTCAGTATATTTATTATACTAAGCAACAAATAATTAATACCTTTAATATAAACATTGAAATAGCACAAAATAATTAGAATAGTGCTATAATCGGTTGAAAGAGAACATACAATGCTGCCATTGTATTAACACAAAATTTATTAAATTGCACCAGAAAAGTCCAAATCATGATCAGAAAGCAGTGTAGTATGCTCATATAAAAAGAGATAATCACTTACTCTATCTGCTATAAGCATATTTAAATTAATTACACATTGCACAACATGTGAAACTTCTACTGTATTAGAGGAGCACCACTTTATAAGGAGTTGCTCCTCTGTCAAAGGACATTTAGATCCGATTAATGTTTTTTGAAAAACTGGAAGAAATTCTTAATTCAGAAATAATTGAAGAGCAAACTGAATACCAAGCTATTCAGCACTAAAGCATTATTTAGCTATGCTTCATTAACTTCTTTTTTTTAGGTTACATATGCTTTATGGTTATACTTATCCTTTCAACAAGGCCATATTTCATCATTGCTGGGAACCCATCTTCGCCTGCTATGCTGATCTTTTTCCCACATTTCTGAAAAGAACTTAGTAAAGTTGAAATGTTTTTGATTTCTTGTTTGTCAAGTTCCTAAAACAGAAGTGATAATACAAGCTTTAATGTATGGTTCTGGAAGAATCTATACTTAATTACCTAGATGCCTTTTTGTTCTCAAAGCCACCTGAATTACTCCTTGAAATAGAGGTTTTCTTCTTAAATTTTATTTTTCAATTGAACTGCTTGTATAAACCAAGCCAACTGAAATGGTATATATTTTTTGACTATTACAGGAACAGCATAAACCTCTGATGTAACGATTACATTACCCGGCACAGAAGCTTGTCTAATTTGTTGACAAACTGTTTGCTGCATTTATGAGAGAGATTTTCACAGTCTTTTGTTTGCAGAAAATGTTCTAATAATTGGAAATCTTTTTTCCTTGTAGCTTCATCAATTAGTTTTTCCAGCTGTCAGAGTAAAAGAAAATAGAGTAACTGTATTTCTGTATGGTCAAGATTTGATATAAGTTTTTATGTAGTTATTTGCTGGACTCTAAGCAAACATATTGAATCATAAAACCACTGCATGTAAAAACTGAAGTACAGAACACTATATCCAACAGATTCATCATAGAAACACTTGTTCACTGAGTTTTTGTTATTTGCTATCTTTCCCTAACTGGACAGTTTTTCTTTCCTCATATTACAAATAGGTGCTTGCTTCATTGTGTTAATACCCCTTCCTTACTACATTTAATATTTTGTGTTTCTAAGTTATCTATCCATGAGTTCAAAAGAATCTAATATACCTAATAACAACTCCTTCCTTTCTCATCTGTTTTGCTACTTTGTTCTTTTTAAACCAGTTATAAACCGATTTTAACATTTTTGATCCTAGGTACCATCCCAACTGATTCATGAATATCAATTGCATATCTTTTATTTTTATCAATAATAATTTTCAACTCCTCTTGCTTTTTATCCAGCTTAGCACTGATACAGTCAATGAAAAAATTCTTCTCACCACATTCTTTGCCATACTGCAATTTTTACTTCTCATTAAATACTAAAAGAGGTTCTTTAAGCTAGTAGTAATTAAAACAATCAATAATCATTTTCTTACTTTAGAAGTACATACCTTCATATCATTCCTTGCTGCCATTTTGGCAATTCATCTATTCAGCTGCACAACAAGAGAATAATCATCACTTGACCAAAAATCAATTCATTAACATAGACTTCCAGAAAATTTTAAAACCAGTTTTGAAAACATAGTGTCAAAAATTAACCAGGCAAAATTTTACAAATTCCAAAATTTGTCAGAAGTACAAGTACTTAAGGAATTAACCTGCCATAGAATATAAGGAAACGTCCTTACATGCAATTGGTTAAAAGAAGAAAAGGCTAAATCAGCTTTGTCAGCAGAGGCAGAGGAGGTTCTGCAGTAGACTTTCATTATACAGAAATACAAATGCAGAAAAGGGGCAAGTAGCAAAACAGCAAAGCATACTGCCAACATGAGGTTATTCAGACAAGGTAAGTTAACAGCCAAACGTAAAGAACTGCAGAAGGGCCTCATTATAAAATGGCAGATGAAATCACTTAAGAAAACTGTAATGAAGCATATAGAGCAAAAGCCATCCTAATTACATCTATAGTGATGGGCTTTGAGGCAACTATTACCAGTAAAGAGCAAGCTCTTGGGATTACAGTAGTTAGTTTTCTGAAAACATCAGTTTAATGCTCAGGAGCAGAAAAAATTATTTTCAGAATTAACAAAGCAAAAACATTTTTATGCTGTGTATAAATACATGTACATCTTGAATACCTCGTGCAGTTCTAGATTCCCCATCCCAGTAACTCTATAAAGTAGAAAAAGCACAGAAAGGAGAAATAATGATTAAACATACAGAGCAGCTTCCATACAAGTGATGGGGAAACTCAGAATAGATCCTGCATTCATAAGTAACACAAAAACAAGGAACACACGGTGATTTTTATGCTTTCCAACACAAGAATGGAACAGACTTCACTGAAGCCTTTACTATCACCTCACAATTCCCTGCCTGGTCAGGGAAATCAGGAAAGAAAAACAAAAACTCTCTTTCCAGGTGCCTCCTTGTCAATGAGGGAGAGACACACCCATCCATCCTCAAGACACACACAGCCAAAAGCATCTTCCCCAAGAGCCTGGCTACTGAGAGGAAAACTCCCCGCGCACCGCCCCGACCGGGGAGCGGCAGGCCGCAAGCAGCCCCTCAGGGCCATGGCGCACCTCAGCGCAGCTCCCCTCACCGCCCGGCACGCGACACTCTCCTCCCCGCCGGAGCGAAAGAGGCGCCAATTCCCACCGGCCAATCACGTCCAGGCACGAAGGCTTCCAGCCAATCAACGCCCTCGAGCGCTTCCCGGGGGCGGGACGGGCGGGGCAGCGTGGAGCGGCTGCTCCTCCTCCCTCCGCTCCCTCGTGCCGTCGCCCCCAACCAACCAGCTGCTGCGGAGGGGGCGGTGCTTGGCCGAGGCTGCGCTGGAAGGGGGGGAGGCGGGCCCCGCCCCGGCGGCTGTGGCGCCTCCCTCCAACCGCCACAACGGCCCCCGCAGCGGGGGAGCGCGAGCCCGCCTCAGCGAGCGGCGGGGCTGGGGAAGCCCGCGAGGCGCCGCCCGGCGCTTCCGCCGGAGGAGCCGTGGCGCAGTCGGGTGCGAGGCTACGTGACTGCGGAAGGGCAGGAACAGCCCCCGGCAGAGGGGAGAGGCCCGTCCCGGGGTGTCAGTAGTGCCCAGTGCCCCGCGTTGCCGAAGGGCTGCGCAGATGGCTGTTTGCGTAGGACCGCTAATGTTCTGCCTGTTTCATACTACAAGAGGTCTTTATTGACACCAATATTTAAAAATGGCATTGCTTAGTGTGGACAAGAGTTACTGGACATGCATTTGATAAACGAATGTACATCATTCAAAACGCTGTAATTCAAAACCATTTTCACTACCATCAAGAGCAGGTAGAACAGTTACCAAAACCACAGAACTGTTAACTGATAAGGGGCCTGTATTGACATTCATGGTCTTTATTATACACAGGGAACTGGCTGGCATGCTTAAATGAAGTCCAACAGTTGGATTAATACCAACTGTATTGTAAATAATGCCACTAATTTTCTAAAAGGAGAAGAAATACCATAAATGACAAAAAATGCTGTACAGAAACTGTTCAAAATATCACCAGATGTCACTATAATTCAAGTAAATGACAATTGCCATGAGAATTTACGTGTCTCTCCTATGAAGTCAACTCCTCAGCAAAGATGAGTACTGAGCATTTGGCTGGAGGCATATTCACCTGAAAGGATTAACTGCAGCATTAACTGCTATCACACTTTCTGTTGGGATAGCTTTATTAAAAGATACATGGGTGGTTTGAAGCACATCTCTAGAAGTACAGCTTTATTGAGAAACCTCCTAGGGACAGCATTTTGCAGGAGAAGCTTTGAGCCTCAGAAGTTTTCTAGAAAACTCTACTGAATTCTATTTTCACTGTATGAAGCAGAAGTAAATAAAAGCTAATTTAATGCTTTCCCTTATGAGTCACAGTAGAGTACACACATGCTCAGACTATCCCCAGACTTGTATCTTTTAAAGAAAACAGCCTTCCTCATTCCAAAACAAAAGTCAGCCATAAAGAAAGGGAGGAGAACTCGACCATACACTTTCCCTCCCGCACCAGGTACATGCATCTTTGCTATTATAATTATGTCTGACATGACTGAGAGGCTACTCTATGTTCATGTCTAATTCTTTAACATTTGTTTTGTTTAGCAGAGAGAGAAAAAAGGTCAACAGAAAGCAGACTTTTCATTCAGTTTTGCATTAAACAGACTGGAGAAAGCAACAAAAGCCATCAGTTCTCCTCTGCACGTACAGCTAGAAGGGCTTGCACAAAATGCTGGCAAATACCTTTCCATTTCCATATCCCAGCATTCCCATTTAAAATGTTCAGTGGCCCTTCTGCAGGCAATTCCTTTGGAAGGGATTATTTGGGCATAAAAAATGCTTAAAAAGTGCAGAGAAAAAGGAAGCAAAATTGTCTTTAGGACTATGTACAGGAACTCCTTCTTCACTATAGTAGCACAAATATTTAACTTCATTAGAGATACTGAAAAATATCATAAAAGTCAATATAATCAATCTTCAGCACAGCTGCTGTTGTATGTACAACTAAGAAGGGTCAAAAGCGTTTATGGCAAATAGTTTTAATATCAAGTATCAGCAGAAATAGTTGCAGGTCTGAGATCACAAGCAGAAGGCCAAATCGGGAAAGAAGCTAGTTCTAACATTAGACTCATGCTGAGAACTGAGTAATCATTTAAACTTGCTGTTCTCTGTCTTTAACAGGCAAAGCTGGAAAGTATGTGCAAGTGTTAAGCACTGAAGAAACATTAAATTAAGTACTGTAGCTGCAATAGAGTATTAGCATGTTACTAGAAGTTAGAATCTAATTTTTTTCTTTGTAAAATACAGAAACTATGAATTTGAAGTTACATGTAAAAATAACATCTGTATTAGAAATAACACTAACTACCTGTAAGATAAAGCCGACTGTTGGATGTTCACAGCTAAAGCCATGTCAAAGTCTTGAAAACTCAGCTCAGCAAAATAGTATTGATATTTTTATTGCTGGTTATCTAGATATATGGAGATCTTAGATGACATAAAGGAATTAGAATATCCTGCCCTTAAATACTCTGAATTGTGGTGTTTTTTTGATATGTCTGCCTGCACACTCATACAATACATGCTAAAATAAATTCACGTTGTTTTCAAGTGATTTGTTAAAATCAAAGATCGCTATTTTTATCCCTTGCTGGTCTCCTAGCTAGTCTACACAATAATTACCATATTTATTTCTAGGTGATGCTTAATATTGTATCTTAGTGGATAAAGTAACGACAATGAAGGCAGCACGGCTAGTTCTGATTCAGATCAATAGTATAGGAAAAGAGTGGCACTCTCCTTTATGCATCAACATGCATATATATTTTTATATATAATATATCACATTATCTGTGTACTTTATAATAAAAATTACACTGAAATTCTAAAACAACTTAATATAAACACGCTGGTGCATTTAATCTGCTATTTGCAATAACCATCTTTATCCCAAACAAACAGTAACTAGTAATATGTCTGTATTATGTCTTCGAATGAAATATTTCAATTTTCCATTAAAAAGAAACCTCACAACAGATTATTCAAATCTTGAACTGTATCAAATAACTGCTCAGCATTGAAGGAGATGCATTTCAGATAGAGGATAAATCAGAATTCACATTTAAGAATTACTACAAGTTAGGGTCAGTTACTGTAGATATGAACAGTCTCTTAACATACTTTAGGTAGATATATTTTAATGAAACCTGTGACTGAAAACAACATGGTCTGAAAGGAGACAAAGACTGAAGCAACAGAAACAAGAAGAACAAAATGAGGAAAGAATAACACAATTGGACGGTGAGGCTTAGAAATTAAAGAGTTAAGAGTCTGTAGCACAGTTTTGGGAAGTGTTGTTAGAGACTCTCTTCCTTGCAACCATATTAAAATCAACTGGCAGATTGCCTTTTTCAGCATCAGATTTTAATCCTATAGCTGCTATATGCATAGAACTTGAAGGTGAAATGACAGCAAATTCCCTGTAAGCATGGTCATTTTTGTGGTTATACAGACTAATCACTAATTTTTTCAAGTGCTGGTCATTTTCTAGCAATTATTGAACCCACCCACCATATTTTCTAAGCTGGATACATTACTCTGTAGGCAGTAACTCAGCACTGAGTTGCCTGATGACCAGTACTGTCTAGCAGGAATACTATTAAGCAAAGACAACAAAAAACAGTGGAACACTTCTATGACAATCTCTTGTATTAAAATAGCAATAATTTTATTATTGTTTTTAAATGAATTAAGCACTTCACAATTTTACAACTCTCCACTAAAACAAAATGACCTTTTGCCTAATATATGTGCTTTACTGACATATTGCATAATGTATTTTATTCTGGACAAGACATTTAATCAGTTAAGACAACTCCTTCTCATTTACACAGATTCCAAGTGTTTAAAAAACATGGCTGAAAGAGCCCTGAAATTGTGGACTACTACACATTCATTTATTGTATGACTATAATAAATACAGGGTTTTTTTTAAAGTGCATTATATGACAGTAACCTCTGTGAAGAAGTAACTATTACAAAATCCTGGTTATAAGGGAAGTGCTCAGTTTGAACACAGTGCAAGGAGTCAAGTTGCCCTGAGCTTTTATAAAGGTGGTCATAAGTTTACCATCATGATAGGTACCTGTTACCACTACTTAATGGCTTACTATCTTTTTTGTCAACTAGAATCCTTTTGATTTTCACTGTTGAGTGAAGGGAAAAATGAGTGCAAATTTCATCTTTCATGTAACAGGAGTCAGTTCTAATGTGTGAATATTAACAATTTAGGATCACTTTAAAGAAAAGCTTTTTCATATACTGAATTGAGAGATTGCTCTCAGTTCTATTATGTTAGGCCTGCTTAACTCGGAGTCAGCAATGCCAAACAACTGATTTAGTAACAGCTACTTTCAATTCTTCTCCAGCAGTGCAAGACAAGCAAAGAGATAAAAGGCAATCTTGGAATAATACTTTAATACTCAAGATTTTGCATGTGCAAATGCTCTGAGAGGTTGCAGAAGGAAGACAATACAAGCCAAGCTTATATTGCTGAGCCATTCAGTTCTGCCCTCTCTCTGACACTGTGATATACATGACATTAACCTTTAAACCGATAGCCATGGCTTTACAAAATCTGTCTCTGTCTGCAACAACACTAGGATTTTGATGTTTGCTAGCACATGAATGATTCTCTCCCAGAAGATGGCCACAGGGTATTTCTACCAATAAGTCAAGTATCGTATTGGGTTCCAGCAACATCCATGGTAAATTGGTGTTCAGTACAAGTCTCAGATTTTTAATGGTGTGCTGGGAGGCAATTCAGTGTTCTGGCAGGCAATTCAATGCTCTGACAAATGGAAGAAATATGGTGACTGTGGGAGGAAAGGGGGAACAACACTTTAAAACAGTGTCTTTTATTCAACACAAGTGCTTCTATCCGCATGTTCATTGTTGTCTTTTCGGACAAAAATATAAACCTCCACTTCTATAGACATTACTAACACTAGATAAACTCTAATGAAATTACTTAAGTGAGCAAGTTTCACCAAAGTAATGGAACAAAATTCAGTTTATATCAAGATTCTTCCACAGTCACTGAAGGTGTGATTCATCTCACCTGACTTTATGTCTACAGAACCTGCTTGGCATAATTTGGCATGGTTTGCACTAATGCTAAGAATTATGTCTGAACTAGTGCCCCGATGTTATCCCTGCATTCAGTGGAGACAACAGTTTGTCTACTGACTATATTGACTACATCAACACTGACTAAAAAGAGAGTTTAGGGTGAAGAGATTAGATGTATATGTCATATATCGTCATACTAAGCCTGCCATAGGAGGCAACAAACCTTACAATTTGATAGTGCCCCGTCTTACAGAGCTGCTTATTCTTTTCTGGCATACGAGGAAGACCAAACTTCTCAGTTCCCTGTATTGATTCCTACAGGACACAATTGCTGCTCCCAGATTGGTAATGGTCACTCCTGTGACCCAGATGCAGAAAATAATGCAGGTGGATCGAAAGTCTACAGCAGCCCTTCAATCTGTGCAGTAGCCAATCACACCTCATCCCAAACTCTTGAGTGCTCTACCTGCCTTAGACCTAATGGTTAAGAAATACCCTGATAGAGTAGTTGTGTTACTCCTTCAAAACCGTTTCAGCCTAAACTTATAACCTCAGAACGCTCCAATACAAAACACCAACAAAGAAATGATGATTTTTACCATTCCCTAGTAATAGATAACCACTGACACACATGTAACCGAACACTACAGCTACAAGCAATAAAATCTATTGTTACTAAAGGTAGAAAAGCTTATAAGAGCAATAATCAGAACCTGACTTTCAGAAGCAGAAAGTACTTGCAGCTGAAACTGAATTCAAGTACTGACAAATGCCCAGTACAGCTGAAAATAAGACATTCAAAACACATCTTGCATTTCCACTGCTATACTGAATAACTATGTAACTTTTATAAATGAGCTTAGTGATTTTCAGATGCTTCACTTAGTTCAGAAATCAAAAAGGCACATAAGCAGCCACTCCAGTAACAGCAATTGCTAACAGAAATGACCATTCGAAATAGAGTATGAAAACAAATACATGAATTTCAAATTTTATCAAAAGATTTTTTTGGAATAAATCTCTCACCTACTGAGATGACATCCAAGCAAAGAACACATTTAATTACCCTAGAAGGCTGGCTGACTACCCTAATACATGGAAAGTATTTCTAATTCAAGAATTTTGTTTTGAAATCAATTTCAGAGCTGTCTACATTGGACAGCAGGTATGAAACAAACTATAAACATGTTTCAAAAATTCAAAATACAAACAACATAATGCCAAATGCAGAAGTCCAAATTAATTGGCAGAGGGTTAGTTCTATCCTGCAACATGACAACACGGTCAATTCTCAATTGTTTCAAATTGGATTGAGTTTCCTCAGTACTTTGAAGAGATGCTCTGTAGCTCACAGAATCACCACTCATGACTTCAGGCTCTGAAAGCTACAGATTAATGGAACTGGGCAACTAGTTCACTTGAAATCCTGGCCTTGTTAAATGGGAATCACAGCTAAGTAATAACATTAAGTTGCCAAACACATGATGCTTCTTAGGGTTTCCGCAATTCCAAAATGACTCAGTGGACTTTTTGGACTAATATGTACTTGGCTGTGTGTTGCCTACAATCTTGATTTTAAAAATAACCTGTGATTTTGGTGAATAAGCAGCAATCCAAAATGAATTTCATAGTATATTCCTTCCGAAAAGCAACTCTTCTAATATACCCAGCCAAAGAGTTGTAAAAACTTATGCTATACTTATAAAGCTAAACTTTGCATGAAGTGAAGAATATGCATTAAAGCATTCATGGACAGTTTTTATTTACTAGGTTTCCTCAGCAGGGAAGTAGCACAGCGATAAGCTATGTATCAGGCAGACTGTTCTGTGTTACTCTGCTCTCACTGCTGCAAAATTGTTTGTGGATCCATGTAAGCACCAATTTACCAGTAAAATCATAATTTTCCTTTGAAGTTCTCATTTTGTGTTCACAGGACAGTCTTGGAGTTCAACTAGTTTATAATCAGTAACAGTGGATTACAGAACTCGAAAGTGCCACTGCAGTAGTACAGGGACACCAGGGAACAGGGTCCTAGCACTCTATTCGAAGGCTCTGCGGCCAGCTCACTGCACTGTCTTTATAGTTTGTCTTTCATACCAGTGTCTTGATTTATAAATTTTATAAGTTTCCGGTGTGGGTGTAAGATCATTAGCATTCATGTAGTGCTTTGAGATCAAGTGTAACTGCAACACAAGTGCAAAATTGCTCTAGTTTCCCTTAATAAAAACAGCTGCACAAGGAAAGGACAGTGCCATTTCCCTGGAGAAAAAGCCTACTCGTACATCACCCAAAAAAGATGATAACTTCCCCTTATATATAAGGGGAAGTTCCCCCTTGTAAGTCAGCCTTGTATATGCTTAAATCACTCCTGCTGCCTGTAGCAAACATGAGAGATGAGAAAAGGCACATGGTTAAAAAACTTCTTTTTTAAAAGGGAAACACAGGAGCAGCTGGGACATTTTCTTGTTTTAGCTCATTTGGGTTATTAATTGAAGAAATTTAATTATATTAATAGAAACACTTAACGTGGCTAAAACATTAAGAAAATATACTTGTATAAATACAAATACTTCCCTACAGTGGCTGCCATCCAAATTTTGCTAAGCTGGAATAGTGCCCAGACTTGGTGAGATAACATAAACAAAAATAGAAATAAAAACAGTAAAGCCACACTGTCCATTTAAAAAACCAGACATTACAAAATGGTAAAATAGACTGGTTACAAATATTTTATGCACTCCAAAATACTATTAGCAACATAAAAGTCTCTTTCTTTGCTCTCAGATATTTAGTCCGACAGCATCCCTTTTAACCATTCTGCCCTGATTCACACTCTACAAGAAATCGCGTGGGCTTTCAACGGATGTAACTCAGTATGCATTTTGGCCCTTTATACTGTCTGAGAAGTTAGAACAGTTTGTACACATCATTGGCTACTTTCCTGTTCTGAAACGCTTTCCCAGGTCTGGCAGGTTTCAAAAAGGAGGTTGTAGGCCACAGAAGCACAGAGCAATGCGAGGGATGAGAATAAGGCTATTCAAAAGCTGCTCGGCATCCCATTGCCTTTGCTCAGATGAAGTGGATCCAGCTCTCCTCACATTCTCTAGGCATCTTAAGGGGATAATTCCAGCAGGTAAAACTGTAGTTTTTGCCTCTGTTGTTATCCCAGTACTCCTGCCCGTTGACTTGGTATCTTGCTGCAAATTGGACTACAGAGCACAGGTGAAGGAGGAAAGGAGGTACAGGGAGAAAAAAAGTGAAAACATCAACCTGAGCCTGCCCATTTTTCTCAGGGATGCTGTTATGCCAATGAGCACACACTTCATGGACGCTTTTCCACTGATTGAAGGTGTATCGCACAGATACCTTCTTCTCAAAAGCAATATTACAAACTTGGATGGTGCCACTGAGCCCCAAATCTGAACTGGTCACTCGTTCAAGACACACCTGTTGCTCCTGAAGTCGGGCAGAGAAATCCGTGCAGTCTGCAGGCTGCTGGAAGTCAGGCACCAAGCACTGCATGGTGAACTCCAGGTCCAAGCTGCTGCACCAGAGGTCTGAGTTTATAGAGAGCCTGGAAAGGACATGCAAGGGGACTGACGGATCCTCTCCAGTCTGGAAGACTTTCACTTCAGTCAGCTCCAAGCCCAAAGCGTCAGCAAATCTCACCCTGTTCGCACGACCCTCACATCCCGGAACTCGGCACTGCACTCCCGCTCGCTTTCTCCTCTCAGGTGATGTAGGCAAAGACCTCGCTCGGCGGCGTATGATAGGCCGTAATGCCGGGTCGCAGCTGGTGGCAGCGCTGCTCTGAAGCCGGCGGGGCTGCGAGCCCCCCTTGGCTGGGACGCTGCTCAGAAGACTCACGCTGCTACTTGCGTGAGCTGCCTGGGGCTGCTGCTGCCCTCGTCCCGGCACGGCCTCAGCCTGTAGCATGTTCTGGTAGAGGTCAGAGAGGTAGCTGGGGCTCCTCCGAGGACCACGTACCTCCATTCTTAACCGACGACAAAGAGCTGAGGTTGACGCCGCAGGTACTGAGTACTGCCTCTCTGGAGCACCTAACCTGGGAAGGACGGCCAGAGCGGAGGGTGCTCGGGGTTACTGCGCTGGCTGCCGCAAGAATGCCCGGGCGCAACGCAGCCTCCTGCGGTGAAGGGCAGAAACCTGGAAGCTCTCGCAGTAGCTGGCAGCGAGGCGGAGGCTCGGGCATCGGAGGGGAAGGACGAGGGCCGCCTCACGGGCTGGCAAACTCGAGGCTGCCGTGTCGGCTGCCGGAGCTGCTGCACAGGCTGGAGAGGGATTCAAGGCTATCGCGGCTGCTGCCGGCGGCCCCGGAGCTCTCCCGCAGGCTGGAGACCGACTGGAGGCTGTCGTGCGGGGCGCCGGGGGACTCC
Source organism: Dromaius novaehollandiae (assembly GCF_036370855.1). Lineage (NCBI taxonomy): Eukaryota > Metazoa > Chordata > Aves > Casuariiformes > Dromaiidae > Dromaius > Dromaius novaehollandiae. The sequence continues at coordinate 16,829,200 of NC_088113.1, forward strand.
AGGCTGTCCCAGAGGCTGCGGGGGCGGCCGCCGCACCGCCCGGAGCGGGGCTGCAGGCTGTCCTCGCAGGCGCTGGCCGATGCCGGGCTGCCGCAGCGGCAGCAGGGACACTCGAGGCTGTCACACGGGACGCCGGGCGACTGGCGGCTGCCGGCGAGGCCGGGCGAGGCCGGGAGGCTGTCGGGCGGCACGGAGGAGCCGGAGCCGAGGCTGCCGCCGGGGCTGGAGGGCGTGAGGAGGCTGTCGGGCGGGGCGGCGGAGGCAGAGTCGGTACTGCGGCCGGACGGGGAGGGAGCCGCGGTCGGGGGCTCCGCAGCCCACATCAGCGGGCGGCGGGGCGGGGCACGGCGCAGCCGGCTCCGGCTCTGGCTCCAGTCCCGGCCGCGCGCCGCCAGCAGCCGCCCCGCAGCCCTCGGCGCCCCGCGCCGCTCGCCCTCCGCTGGCGCCCCGCCGCCGCCCACCCCGCCCTCGCCAGCAGCGCATGCGCGGCCCCCTTCCCCCGCAACCAATCAAAGCGAGCCGCCCCTGCGCTGCCGCGCGCGTGCGTCGCCGCCCGGCGCCTGCGCACTAGCCAGAGTGGCGTCGCCGCCGTCCGCTTGCCCTTAGCTGTCGGCGGAGGCAGGTAGCGGGCAGGGGCTGGCGGCAGCGAGAGGCGGCAGCGGAGGCGGGGGGAGGGATTCAGGGGGAGAAGAAACGGAGGAAACACATGGATGCAGCCCACTAACCGTGCGGGGGGGGCTGGCGAGCCGCCGTGCCGCCATACACGATTCTGTTGCTTTGGTACCCGGGGTCCGAGCCGTCTGGGGTCTGGGGACACCCTCCCCCGCCCGCCGCCTGCGCTGGGCAGAGAGGGGCGTCCGGGGGAGCGGGAGCGGGAGCAGCGGTGCGCGGGGGGGCCGGGAGGGGTGATTTGGGGCTGGCCATGTGCCACCTTTTGGGAATTGTGCGCCGCCGGGAACGCAGTTTCTGGAACGTAGACGAATAGTGCATATTCTGCTTGAAGTATTTTTGGTATGAGTTTAAGAGCACTGAGAGATTTGTTTTCGAAGAGGAACAAAATTAAGCATTCCATATAAAACTTGCATATGGGACTGTGCCAAGAGTGCATTTTCTGGCACAAAAAGGACAACCCAGCATGCCCAGAACGGAGGTGGCCGATCATCTGTTCTTGTTAAATTAAGACCAGAGACACCCACCAACCATTTGACTGGGATACTTGGCTCCAGCCAATACATGCACCACTGCGCGAGAAAAACAAGATGAGCGTGCCATAAAATGAAAAGTAGCTCTTCCAATGCTGCTGTACCTTCAAATGTTGTTATTTTTTCCTGTATCCTCACCAAGCATCTTTTTTTGGGAACGGGCTTGCAACCCTTTGAGAAAGCCTCGCTGGCTGGAGAGGAGGCCGGCGCAGCCTCCCCTTCCCACTGCTCCCCGGAGGCTCGGGCTGGCTGGCAGGCTGTGCCGGCGACTGCGGCAGCAGGGCTGCCCGCTCTGAACGGCCCGGACCACAGTGCCTGGCCACGTTAATGGGCAACCTGTCCGCCAGGGAGGGGGGCCCTGCGCGGCCCCCCCCGCTCTGCCCACCGCCGCGCACTTCCCGGGGTGGTGACAGCTCTGCATGGATCAACAACAGTAAGATGAATAATGCCGATTGCCATTAAATAAGCAAGCGCTGGGGGTTGGGAGAGCATTTTCCAGTACAATTTGGGAGCTGGTTATGTTACTGCTTTAAAAAAAAAAAGAAAAAATCACATTGGGAGGAATTGCATGGTGTTTGTTTGCTGCATCTCTAGGACGTGGTGATGTCTGCGTTTGATATGCTGTGTCTCATGAACCCGAAACACTGGAGTCCTTTGAAGATTATGTAAAAATAAAGCTGCAGATACTCTTCAAAGAGAGTGATAATGGGACCAGGCATTCAAGAATATCCTTTATTACTGCACAGAGAGGCACAGAAAAGGGAAAGCCAAATCAGTGAAAACCACACAGGAATGGTAAAGTAAGGAAATTATTTTCTCTCTTTATAGTTAGAGAAATCTCTAAGTACTGTAAACTAGTTAATAAATGCATGACTCTGTACTGTTGAGATTCTCATCCTCCTCTCTGATCCACAGCAACGCAAACGATTGTGCTGTATGATCTTGCAGGTCGCAGCAACAGAGACTACTGCGTCAGTGCTGGAGGCACAAGACTTGTTTTCATTATTTTATAAGCTCTTAAAGTGGTGACATAGTATTTTTTAAAACAAAATCGACCTACACTGACACGAGAACTGTGAAGAATATGTACTGCCTGGCAAAATTAAGTGCCCTGCACTCAATCTAAAGTAGCCTGGGAGGGTACAATTTGTTTATTCCTGCTCTAAAATGACATTTTAAAGCTTTCTTTTTTGAAATTAGTAATATTTCTTATTGTAGAACAAACACCATTTTTTTTGATTCTTACAGAATACACTGTTTTAATGATTCTGTGTGGGTTTTTGTTTGTTTGTTTGCTGCTGTGCTTACAGAGAAAAGTATCTGATTTATTTGAGGAAAGGAAATATTGTGTAACTAACTTATTTTTAAGCTGTCCTGATCAGGAATGTCATTGCTTTCAGTTGCATATGAAGTTTTTTCCTACCAATATTTTGCATGATCCCACAACAAAAAATAGTGAAATGACACAAAATACTGACTTTTGTTTGTGCCTTTATTGTGAAATAGTTTCTATTAATATTATAATAGACTATATGCTACCTGCTCACTTTGCTCATTATCTTCATAAAAATATTCCTTTAAATTTTGTTGAGACTATGCAAATGAGCTAGCCAAGCAGGATTTGGCTTGCAGTGGTCTTCATATCTTACTTTAAAATTACTTTTGCTAAACTGCAGTAGGCCCACGAGTACCAGATACTACATAAATTAGTAGTTAAATATATAGTCTCTAATATTTACTAAATACTATCCACAAAGTAACTTTGGCTTCCTCTGACAGAATAGTCTATATAAGGGCCAAGTTCTCTTATTATATTTTCTATCGGAATTATGCACTTTTGTGTAGTATAAAAATAAAAAGTGACCACAGCATAGTTCTGATGGACTTTAAGACTCTCTTAGCTGCAGCCAACTCTCTCTTTTAAACTGACTTGCACTGCAGACTTTTACTATATTTCTGTTCTGATGATCAAATACGTTACTATTTGTGTGTGATCATCTGTTTAATCCTTCCTAGTTACAGTGGTGGAAAAAGCCATCTGAGTACTAAAGGACTAAAGAAACAACTATCTCATGTAAGATCTTCTGGAAGATTAGGCAAAAATACATCAAATGCCACTGAAAAGGTAAACCATTCCAGTTCCTTGTTCCTTTGCAGAAAAAGGGTTATTTAGTTTATATCAGTTTTCTTGATCACAGTAACAGCATCACATACTTTCCTATCTTTCCAGACTTCCTATGACACTCAAGATGATAACCAACCAAGTGTTTTTTACAAGGAAAGAAACCATCTGGATGACAATATTCAGCCAAGCAGGTAATTTTATGTTAAGATTCTCTGAAGATTCTCTGCTTAATTTGTATTCCAAACTGGTATATAAAATGGTTGTGATGAAATCATGGCTTCATTGATTTCCATGAGAATTTTGCTGTTGACCTCACTGGCCCCACAATTCAGTATTTATGAGGAAAACAAACTAAAGTTATCAATATTGAAACTTACTGTCCTGCTTCAATGAGCTACCAGGCAAAATCAGAATAAAATAAGACAAAAAATTATCAGAAAAGTAATTACTCATGATAGAGTCCCTGAGAATTAAGAATCAACATAGGAGTTTTCATGGAGAAAGTACCTTTAAAAATACATTTGAAGGAAGAGGAGGATTTTGGATCTAAGAAGTTTTCAAGAACAAGTTGAGAAGCTTTTGCGCAGAAAACATAACCCAATGTGTGAGAGAAGAAAACTGATGCTGGGAAGGGAATGCAAACAGGGAGAAAAGATTGAAAAATTAAATGACCATGTTGTGTAAAGTTTTAATAGTGGATAAAAAAAATCAGAGATGATTCACGCTTGGGTTGAAGAAATAGATGGGAATAATATTGCCAGATCTGTAGATTCCTTGCAAAAGAATGGAGCGGATACAAGCAAATATTGCAAGCCTAAATTTAATTTTAGGACTCTGTTTTTGGAGCTTGCTACTTTTTTAACAAGAAGGTGAGAAAGACTTATTTAAACTAGTGTCCTCTAGAAAAATGGAAGCTATTTTGGTTAGATGGTTAAGTTTGGTGACTACCAACGTTGTTTATACTGCTGAATCTTGATTCTATCCACAGTGATGTCTCTGTAAACAGAGACCATTGTTCATGACCTCTTTTTGTGCTTCTCATTATAGAAAATTTTATCTGATCGGTTGTCTGCTAGTCTGTCTCTGTTTTAATGCAGACACTCACAGTTCTTTGCATTTATAAGGTAGTGTTTCTGACATTTCCTGTTATATTTCCTCTTTTAAGACTACGTAACATCTTGTATTTAGGATTGTACCTCAGGATATTTTGGGGTGAATGCTGCCTTTTAATTTATGATTGATGCACACTATGGGAACTATAGGCGGCAATAAGTTTTTATTTTTAAACTATTCAGCATTCATTACAGAGAGGGCCACGTTCTCAGCTGCCATAAATGAGTAAATTGCGTCAGTTTATGCCAGTAGTGATTTGACCATGAAGGCTTGATTATTTTGTCTTGTATCCCAACTGTTCTGGCAATGGTCTCTGTCTTTAGACTGATTTTTTATTTCATATGTAACATGCACTGCAATGTACATCAAATAAGGCAAACCACAAAACAGGGTAGCAGGCAGTGTTCTCTCTGCCAGCAAATATTAACTTTACCTCATCAGTAAGTTTTCGTGCCAATTTTTGCTTCATTCATGTAGATCCAAGTTCTTGAAGACAGTAGCAAGTCCTTTGTAACTTGTTGTTCCAAAGACGTTAATCATTTTACCTGTATATGCTCTTTCTTTCTGTTTAGAATGATGAGTGTTTGCACATCATTGCACAGAGTACGAGGACCAAAGAGGAGTGTCCCAGAAAGAAAGCAAAGTGAATCTGTACTGCACAGGATCCCTCCTAGCATTAAGGGCAGCTCACAAGGTAGCTTCAGTAGGGCAAAAGATGTCCCGATGCAACATTTTTATTGCAATAAAAAAGAACAGTTGGAAAACACTCATAAAGAACATGTTGCTGAAGCTAGTCCATGCTCTTCTAAATGGCAAGAAGCATCTCTAGATGAGATGCTTCTTGATTTTGAATCGGTACGAATTATTAAAGAAGATGCTGAAGATGATAGTGCCAGTGACCTTTCTGATTCAGAAAGGATTCCCATTCCCCCATCTCCCTGCACACCACCAGAACTCATTCTCAGAGCTGAAGAAATAGATCCAGTCTGTTTGGAGCATGTCCTTGATACAGGGTTTAAAGAATCAGAATATTATTACCCAGACTTCCTCCCACCCCCTTTCAACTCCTGGGATTTGAAGCAGCTGTCCATCTTTGTTAATGTAGAGGGTAAATCTGAATTTCGACCCAAGCCAGCAGGATTTCTTGAGAAATACATTGATCGTCTTGTGCAGCTGGAATGGCTGCAAATGCAGACTGTACAGAATGAGAAAGGAAAGGCAGCAAAAGCCAGACCTCAGACTGCTCCCAGCTCCATCCGTCCCCTAAAAAGCCCCGGCAAAGGCAAAGCATTGCACAGCCCTTTGCCTAACAAGCAAGCAATTCCCCAAGAAAGCATTACAAAGCTCCCCACAAACTATTCAGGTCACAGGAGAGACTCATACTGTGAAGAAAACTGCCAATTACATTCACATCCAGGTCACTTGAAAGTTTCTGAGAGACTGGGATGTACACTTTCATCTGAGAGACAATCTGGTGAAGTAAGGAGTGAGTTGAGAAAGAGACCAACTGCAAAGCAACAGCTTCTCAATATGCAGCTCTCTGAGAACAGTTCTAACATTCAAGGCATTGGTAACATCAGACCCCCTAAGCACACCCCTGTATTCCATAGTGCAGCTGCTTCCATGAAAGGCTTAAAAACATATGCATGTACAAATCCAAAGAAAAATGGCAATGCTAGTAATAATGTTCCTTCCAAAAAAACAACAGGCGACAGGAAAATGAAAACAAATGGCACGAAGCAAACATCACATAGATTTAAATGAAAAAAAATCATTAGTAAATGTTGATGCTTCTTGACTGCTAGAAAGCATTTGGCCATGTAGAAGGGTCATGTTTTCTTCATAGGAAGATCTTGAGGAAAATATGTTCTTGATGTGTTGTTCTAAATCAGCACTATTCAATTCAACATATTTGATCATAAACCAGCAAGGCCATCAGGAATCTTTTCCTTGAAGGCAAATGTCTTCCATTGGTCTTTCCTCAAAAATATTTATGATTGCTAAATGAAGATAACACTAGCTAAATAAGCAAGTTTACAGAAATATTTAATTATAAAATTTCCTATTAGCACCACTGTAACTCTGTTGAAGTTTGTGGTGTTTCTTCTGCTTACCTTGGTGTATTTGAGAGGAGAACAAGACCTATGCTCTTTTTCTTGAGCAAATGTGCTATTTTGTGAGATGGGTTTGATAGTGGGTTTTTTTTTTCTGATGGAAAAGGGCTGAACTGTTTTTATAAAATAATGGAACAGGCCAGGCTTACCTATGCAAAGTTACTCTCTCTAATTCTTGATAGAAGATAATGAATTGGATTTTTTTTAGATAGGAAGAAGAATGGAGAGAATGTTTTGAAATGTTTTAATGCACAGAGCTTTCTATTAAAGAAAATTATTAGGGAATAGATAGCTTCAGTAGTGAAAGATTAAGAACACAGAATGCATATTTTTGTATCCAGAAACCTTCACTGTGTTTACAAACAGCTTTCCATCAGTTCATTTTGTAAGTCTTGATGCTTATTTTCGTTTAGACCAAATAATTAAATTCCTGGTTGTTGTTATGAAGGTCCCAGTCTTGAAAGTTCTTCTATATTTTCAGCTCATAGTGATGGCAATGCAAGTTGAAGTGCACTTTATTTTCCTTGACCGCTCTGCACCCAATTCTGCTAGTATTTGGTATGTGCTTTCTCAACTGCATGTGTATATGCTTGCTGTGAAATGACATCTTGATCTCGTCAAAATCGAGTCACAGTCTCTTACAAGCTACATCAAGAGAGTCAATGAATACTTCACATTTTCTTCATGTTTGGGAAGCAAACTGAGTTCATTAGAGTAGTTTGACCATTTCTCAAGACAAGGTACGCATAAAATTTACACTAATTCAGATTCTAAGGTTCCCATTTTAGTTGGATTCTTTGCTTCAGAAAGAGGAATGTGAATGTTACAGAAGTGAACTAACAGCTGATCACCTAGGCAATATGTGCAATATGTCCTGTTCTTGGACTCTCTGTCTGTTCTTCTGCCTGTGAGTTACAAGAAATATGAAAGATAGTTGAGTGAGTACTGTGAATTCAAGCGGCAGTTTGTCTGCTACAATTTCTATTCAATTACAGCAGCTAGGGACATGATCCTATTAAAATAAAGAAGAAATGCTAGAGAATGTTTTGCACTCTTCATTTTTTAAATGAAATATTTATTGAGCAGCATTAACTTCATTCTCAGCCACCTGTCACAGTGAACTATTTATGAGAAGTGAGCTGAGGTCTGACAGACCAGACTTTTCAAGTGGATCCTTCCCATTGTGTTGTAAAATGAAAAAATAGCAAATATTAAATTATGTATATAGTTAAATTGCACTTTTATTGGTTGATCTCATCTTGGTTGTAAGATGCTTAGCTGTTTCTGTTTTTTTGTTGTGCCTACCTGATCTTCAGCTTTGTAAAATTTCAAAGCATGGATTTAATGTAATTTAAAATGTGATAATAAATGTAGTAATAAACTAGAGTATTTTACATCATAAAAAACAGTGCTCAGGAATAGTTTAAGAAATATTTTTAGTTGCTTTTTCAAGACCAAATGTGAAATTTTAAATTGATAAAGGAAAGAAATTTAATATACAGTATTATATTTACATATTCAGTGTTTGTTACATTACAGTTAAAAACTAATTGTAGTTGCATGTACATTCTGTTCTATGCAATTAAAGTGAAGCTTAATCTGACATGCTCAATGATCAAATAAATTGGCTGTGTCAGAGGTGTGGTGACACTAAAGAGGACGACATTCAGTTACCAGCAACTGCAGAGCAGTAGCACGTGCTTCTGTTCACTTGTTTCAGACTCATCATGTAGGTCAGCTTTTTTGGATCAAAGGGTCCTGCATCCAATGCTTGAATTTCAAGATTTGCCCAACTCTTGCAAGCTTTCATTACGCAAGTTTTCCTGGTTCAGTAGTGGAAGTTTGAACTGTTGTTGCTAATAAGCACAATTATTAGTGCCCTATTTTGGTGCACTATTACAAGCAAAAGCAAAGTGAACAGGATCCAGTCCATAATCAACACGGCAAGTTTTTCTAAACAAATTTAGTAGAAGTAGTAATTAATTAGCATGTTGTTATATCATTGAATATTAGTGTATACTGAATTTTCTTCTGAAAATTTGCTCCATATTGGCGTTTCCCTAAGTTACAAGGAAAGCCTGCAGATGCACATTTTGCATGGTCAGTTCTTAAAAAATAAGTAGTGTTTCAGACTGCCTTGAACAGAGCAAAGGTGATTGGCACTGAGAGGTTTTTCTCACAAATCTATGGGATTGGAAAGTTTTATTTTGTACTGCTTGTGGTCTGAAGGACATGAATCTGTTCTTGGGGACTGAAAAGTTAAGTAGGCAAAGATGTTGATGCTACTTAAATAAATCTGAACAGTTGTTAAACATCGAGCTCTGATCTGGTAAGTTTGTCTTGCCTGGTAATCACACCAGTCTAATTTCTGTTCATTGACGATTTGGTACTTCTTACACAGTCCCCTCTATTTCTATACGGAAATACAAAGTCTATGTTAGCCTTAATAAACAGCTCTTGCAATAAGCAGGCTCACAAGGGTTGGATTTTATCCTGCAGCGCTTTTGGTTCTATTCTAAGTTGTCCATGTCCTGGGTTTATAGATGAAAAGAGTTCCTTTTATGATGAGGACTAAGGTTAACTTTTCCTTCATTTTGTATTCATGGATGTTGTCTTTAAAAACACCTTTGAATATAGCAGAAAAGTTTATTACATCAAGTACATTCTGTTTGGAATTAAAATACTTCCACAGGACAATGTTTGTGTGGTTATTTATATTTTTCCTCACTGTACTTAACAATATGATGATACATTCTTGTGTGTCTAACCCTAACATTCACGGTATTTTTGAAGAACAATTTTCCTGTGATTTGAGATATTTAATTGGTGCAGTTCTCTTTTCTAGGTAATTTAAAGGTTTAATGTTCTGTAGTACTGCCTACAGCGCTAATACACTCAGGTTGCCTTTTAAACAAAATAGCTACATTTTACTTCAGTTACACTAGTATAAACTTTGAATAACTGTTTTCAGTGAAATTACCCTGTTACAAAGATGCAACAAAACAGAATTTTGCTCCCAAATATATACACACCATTTTCCTTACTAATGCTATACCCTATTATTAATGCTTAACACTAAGAATTTTAAAACAATAGAGTTCTTCCCTTTACATGTTTCTTTTCTCTCTGTTGCCTGTATCGTCTGCAGTGAAATACTGTGGTCACTTAGAGGGTTGTTCCCCACCTTGTGGTAGCTTTCAGTTAAAGACTGATGTTTATGCACAACGTCTCCCGATCCTCGTTTTGTAAGAACTCAAGCTTTTGCAGTTATTCACTGAGAAGTTATGCTCCAAAGAGGGAGCATTTGTGTGAGTGATATTTAACATCCTGGGAAAGGGGGCTTCGAGTGTGATGTAGAATCATCTTCCTCATGTGGCAGAGACTTGCAAGGAAGACTCAAATCAGTCCCCACCGCTGGTTCACTCTCCTAAATCATGGGTGTCCACCTCTTCAGGCTGGTAAAGCGGATTGTGTTTTTCTTTCCAAATGAGAGACTATGTTAGCTGGTAAGAATTCAGCAGTAGTGGGGTGACACCGCTTCTGGAGGAGCCAAAAGGCTCAGTATTCTTTGCGAGTAAGACAGGAGGCCTCAGCTCCTGTGAGTTTAGAGCAAATGGGTTGCCACAGCTTATTGGGAGCTCTCGTCCCCCACCACTGCCTCTCCCAAGATGTTGTGACCATAGCTCCCAGCCCTACTATTAGCCCGGGTGCTAACTATGCCTCTGCTGCTTCCCACTGACCTGTGCCCAGCGTGGTGGCACAGGGGCAATAATGTTGCACACGATGATGATGTTTATATTCTGGGACTAGACTATTTGACTTCAGACTTCTTAATTATGCTTTAATCTCGTCCTTGCAGGCTCCCTTTCTGTGCATCATTTAGTGTTGTTTGAGGCAATTTATATCTTGCATTTGCTGTTTAAAGAATCTTGTTATGAGATAAAGAATATTTTGATGGGAGTTTTTTCGGTCATTAAAATTCTACAGCACAGAACTGCCTATGGTGTAATTTTCTGGCCTGCTTTGCAAAAGTATTGAGCCTTTGTTGCTCCCATTGGCATTAGCGGGTTTTCTTGCAGAAAATAATTAAACACACCACCCTGTCCAGAAAGAATGGAATGCTGTTAAGTGATAATTGGGTAGCTCAGCTTTTGATGTTTGGTAATCATGTGTTCTTATTTATTCTAAGTTTCTCTCTTTTTTTATTTTCCCCTAGTAATTTCATTGGAAAGTCATCTTGTAAGTCAAAAGTTACTATTTACTCCATTAATAAAGTGAGATACTGCATTTTTATTACTTGTATTTTTTGGATCATCCACAAGATGGCACCTGTGAATTTTTCTTTCAAAAAAATTATGTTACAGCAGCCTAGGAAGCTCAGCTCCAGGGTACCTCAGCTCTAGCCCTGCTGACAGCCAAGCTCGCTAGTTAAAAGCTATATGATTATTTCTATTGCACATGGCAGTTACTTCTGTAATTGCTGTTTTAAGGCATCATAATACATGAAAATACACACAGACATACTTCATCATATCGAGACTCTCTCTCCCGCCTCTCCCCCTCTCGCCATCTTTCCTTCTCTCCCCCTCTCTCTCCAGAGAGAGATTTTAAAAAAAGTAATTAATGCATTTCACATTCTCTGTTATAATCTCCAGGATACTTAGATCCCGATCCAATGAAGACAGCAGAGACGTGGGTAAATGCTTGCAGCACTGGGGTATTCACCACTTTCTCATGTTGCTTAGATGGACAAATGCATTTTACTTAATTTCAAACATGGCTGTTCATATATTCAGCTCAGACTAATCAAGGGGAAACAGGGAGTGAGATTCGAACAGAAAAAATGGCATTCTTATTTCTGAAAAATCCCTTGGCTTTCCTATTCTGAAACACTGTCCCATAATTTTTAAATTAAACATTACAGAACTCCTTTGTGAGGTATCACACAAGAATTTGACAATCAGAATAAAAGAGGTGATACAGCTTTTCCAGGGAAAATGTAACCAACAACCCATAATAGGCTTTTTCAAATGTGATATTAATCAACTCAGTCACTTCAGAGAAATTGCACTAAGTATGATGAAGCTTAAGGCTATAGATTTTACTTATCAGTTCCCTTCTCAGTTTACTTAGATAGGTATCAGTTTGCCCTGGACCGAAAAGGAGCCACTCTCCCCTGTTTGAACCTCTGGGGTGGAAATTGCTAAATTATCTACGTTCCATAATGGCCGTGTCCTTTGTCTTTGTGCTCATGCTGTACTGGGTATCCAGCTTTAGATGTTCATATAGAAGAAGGGCTGCAGAAGAGAAGTTCCCGATCCATATCCGTAAACCCCCCTTGGTTAGCAGCCACTGATAGTTAATGGCCCAGCTCCCATGCTGTATCTCTGAATTTCATTCACATGTTCTAAATTATTGATTCCATTTATTTCAATGTATTCACAGAATCACAGAAGATACTCTGCAGGGAGCTTTTGAGATCAACTCACCTGTTCACTTGAAGGCAGAATGTGGATAAACCATCTCTGGCAACTGTTTGGCCAGTTATTAAGAACTTCTAGCAGCGGGGAATTTCTCCAGTGTTTCACTAATCTTACTATTTGAGGTTTTCCTGATGTCTAACCTTCATATCCTATACTATTTAAGCCTGTTACTTCTTATCCTGTTAAAAGTGAATCAGTGAAGATTTCCTTCCTTCCTTCTTTTCTCCTCCCCACTCACTTTTATTCAAAATATTGTGGCCTATTTGACATCACCTAGTGGTAGCTTTTCTTCACAGTTCTTCCGCTAGTCTTCCTTTCACAACTTCCGCATCCCCAAATAAATTATTTTCCAGTTCTAAAAAATAATAAACCTTGTGCCCAGTAAGAGCCATACAGAAGGAATAAGGGAAACTCTGTAATAAATTGTTTTCATAGAAACAAGGACATTCTCCACTTTCTCTTTGTGACGCAAAATCTTCTTTTTACACAATGTTACAAAACTTAATTTTAAATTTCCTAATTCTCTCTGGTTTTTTTTGTTTAATAACAGCTCACAAGTTGTGCATAAACTTCTGCTTCAGGTATGCAAGTTCATACTTGCTTAATAGGTTGCACAGAATAGTCTACTATTTAAGTAACCTTTTCAGAACTTGTTCCAAAGTCTTAAGTAATATAATAGTAACTGTCATGGTTATGACAGATAAGAATTGTTCAGGGTACTGCATATATCAGAAGTATTTGTAATAGTGTGTCACCATTAAATATGAAGTAATATGTTTGTATTTTTCTAAATAACTGCAGTTACCAGGAAATCACATTTCCAAATAACTCTTTCATGGAAGCCGCCTGTTTTATTATAGCTGTATAATGGCCATAAAAGTGCAGTAATGACACATTTGATTTGAGCGATACTGGAGGTGCCAATTACAAAGCAACTGGGGAAGAAAAAAATAAAAACACCAAAGGGGAGTTGAGCTTTCCTTTGAGTCATTTCCGTATTACAGAATAGAGTTTCATTTTGTTCCTGTTCTGTCTGCTGGGCAGAAATATCTGCTTTTCTCTGGAGCAGCTCTAATGCCTGTGGAACCATAGGTAACTATAGAGTAAAAACAGAAATAGTGAAAGAGCGATAGTGAGGAACAGTGAAAATAGATTTTGCTGTAATAAGCAACACAATTGTACACAATTCCTAGGAACAACTCAAATGAGAGCATCCAAAATCCTACCCTGTGCCCTCTGGACTGGCACATGGAAGAAATGAATTGTCCGAAAGGTTCCCCTCGTCAGCCGGGCAGAACGGGAGCGCAGCGTACGTCAGCGCACTCTGTTCTCACCTCTGTGTTTCAGATGGCTTTGCGGGGAATTCACTGTATCCTGCCAAGGAGAACAGCGGGGCTGAGGGCATCTCTAACTAACTGAGGCCTGTTCTGCATCAAAGAGGCGTTGGTAGTAGAGGACATACATTGCTGTAGCTTTTGTGAAGGGGCCAGACACAGCTCCCGTGTATGAAACACAGTTTGGTGTTGCCTAACCTGTTTGAAATAGGGGAACCCAGACTGGCAGGACCCCCATGGATACCGGCACAGTCAATATACCCTGCGAATCGCCAGCGGGGTAGCCAGCCTGTGCCCCAGCACCAAGGTAAAACCATCATCAAGGCAGACAAGAGGGGAGCGGGGACTGCTGAACGCTGCCTGCGCGCTGCTGCCGCGGGCCAGGCCTGCGATGCACCGAGGAGCCGAGGAGGAGGTGCCCTGCGGAGCAGGTGGCCCTGGCACGGCCCCAGTCCCTCCTCCCGTGGCTCCGCGCTGCTCGCGGGCGGGCGGACGCTGGGGTGCGGCCGGGCCCTCCCTGGGCTCCGCGGCCTCAGGGCACCCACTCGGCTCCGCACCCGGCTCTGCTCCGGACTCTGCGCCCCATGGAGCAACTCGCTGCGCTGCTTCTCCTGGCGGTAGGTGCGGGCGCGGGGGCGCGGCGCTTTGCTCCCCATGGGGACAAGGCCTCCAGGCGCCAGGCGGGCTACAGGTCCCGAGCCCCGAGGGCGCAGTCTGCCCCGGAGCGCAGCGCCCTGGGGAGAGGGCAGCTGCTCTGCTCCCAAACGCTGTGCTCAGGCCTCGCGTCAGGGGTTTCCAGGACTGGTGGTGGAATGGCCCCCATGGAGCCGGGGCCTGTGGCTCCTGGTAAGGACCCCGGGGCATTCGCACGCGGCAGAGCGCGCTGGGGCCCCGTGCTGTCTCTGCTGGGTCTGTGATCCCCCACAGTAACTCAGCAGCATTTCCATGAGCGTTTCTGTGCGGTTCATGGGTCTGAAGTGGGTTGTTCCTTACTAGCGGTGGCCGGAATGGATATGGCAACAGCTGCAGCTGTCACTGTGCTGGTGATGCACACAAGGAGCGTAGAAGCCATAAAATACATGACTAAAGCTTTCAGTATACTTAAGAGTGTTTATACAGACATGGGGAGTGTGTGTGTGTGTGTGTGGAGTGTCCAGCACAGACAAGGGTTAACAAAGTCCAGGAGAGGTGAACCTGGAGCCAAGCTAACGCATGCTACCGCTGGAGTGCCAGGTCAAAGCCCTGCTTGCTGTTTGTACCCCACAGAGGCCCAGGTCACGCAGCAGCTTTGCAGACTAGCTCCAGCGCATTACTCCTGCGCGCCCATTGCTTGGGGTGTGAAGTTAATAACCGTGGCAATTCCATCAGCATTTCGTTTCTTCAGAAACAGATCAGGAAATAGAGGCCTGACCTTTGCCCAGTCTTGGTGGGAACAGCTCTGCTCCCTTCTTTAAACGACACTGGAGATATTTGGCAGAACTGGTTAGCAAAAAGCAAGTGTTTACACAAACATGAGAATGAGGATAAAGGTGTACAAGCTATCTCTGAGCTAATGCCAATAGTGTAATTTGAGTACTTTCACACTGTGGTGGAAGGAAGATTTTAAGTAAAAAGCAGTGTTTGAAGCTTGTGCAGGAAGCTTCTGCTTATAAAAGGACAAATCCTGCTAATTAGGGTGGAGTCCCATTCTCAACAACATATTTTACTCAAGTCTGGATTACAGACTTTGGTCCAGTTTGGGACACAGAATAACATGACAAAGTTTCTGAGAACCTGAAATACTCTCCGGACTTCTTAATTTTTTCAGCAGAAAGTTTATGTCCTGTCAATACAAATTGTAAAGGCAGGGAGAGACACAGGGGAGTATTTTAGTATTTCAAGTATCAGGAGTTGGTTTGAGAAGAAGCCATAGAGATAACACTCTGGAGAGCCAGAGGCAGCATTTGCATGTTTCTGGGACTGGCATCAGCTAACCAAAGAGATCAGTATCCAAGGTCTCATGCCAATTCACTTGCAATGGGAAGGATGATATCGCTGGAATTTCTATAATTTTCTAGCATTAACTACAATTTAATACAGAGGTGTAAGAACTGAATTGATACATATCTGAGAAGCCAAGTTCCTCCTATGCGACATTCATACCAATGTTTTCTAGCTAACCACACTTCTCACAAAGGACTTCTCTTTTGTAAGGTTACTGCTGCCAACAGTTTTTCTCATGAAGCTGAAAATTTCCATTTAAGACAAGCTATCCAAAAGAAGAGTATCCAGGTTTGTAGTCAGTGTTATTTAGTAACAAATACACAACCATTAGTACATAAACTACGACACTAAATGCACTTCTTTATCCAATAGTGGCTAGATTCTTACCAATTGGATGGGCTACGTCCTCTGCGGCGTACAAAAAGGACATGGGTTATCACCACCATCGTTGTTCAAGAGGAGGAAAAAGGACCATTCCCAAAATATGCTGGACAGGTACAAACAAGCTTTTAGTACAAGCTCTTCTTGAACCTCTGTATCGTATTTACCACCAATTCTGCAACAAAATATCAAGGGTAGGAGAGAGCAAGAATGTCACTGTATCAGACATTTTTTAAAAACTTATTTTGATCAAAATTGTCCTATTTAAACAGAATTGGGTGTAATCGTGTAGTGGGCAGGGGAGATTGCTCCTTTCCTTGGGAAGCTGTTGGCACACTCGGGAGAAAGGAGACTATGGTGTGGGAGAGGTGAGAGAGTCACTGCACACAGCTGTGAGCCTGCATTGTGTGCAGAGGGAGCAAAGAGTGTAGTGGGCTGCCAGCTGTGCCTCAGAGGGGATGGCACGGCCTTCCTGCGGACAGAGAAGACTGGGAGGAATGTGTTGCAACCCAGAAAGCTGCTGGGCTGGCTGACCGTAAGCCTGTAAGCAAGGTCCCATCTCCAAAGATGGAGTGGACAGGAAGAGAATTGGTCTAAAGTCTTTTACTTCTGTTCTGTTTTCCCTACTCACACTGAATTCTGCTCCTTCTCTTTTCAAAAGCTGTTTAATAACAAATCATTTAATGAATCAGTACGATATTTAATCAGTGGACCTGGGGTAGACGAATATCCAGAGATTGGATTGTTTTCTATAGAGGATGATGCAAACGGACATGTGTATGTACATCGTGCCATTGACAGAGAAAAGACCCCATCTTTTCAGGTAAACATGCTTTAAAAGAATACATTTGGCAAATATTTATTGCCTTCTCATGGCGAAATGCTTCACAGGAATGAGACATGCCAGCAAGAATCCGAAGGGTGTACTTTTTGACCTCCTTTTCTTTTTCTGAATCTCTAAATAAATGCAATGGTGATTGTCTCAGCAGAAACCAATAGGTAACTTCTGCATCACTATCAATTCTGTAACTTTTGTGGCGAGTTTAGAGTTCCAGAAATATCAGCACAATTTTGTTTCTGTTGTGTTTTTCATATGACCTAGACCACAGCCTAAAAATGAAAAAAAAAATGTCCTGAAGTTCAAAATAGGTTGCAGTTGCAGTGGCCAAAATGCTGGAGTTGTAAACCTAAAAACTGCTATCAAGAGAACAGCACTATGTGGAAGCAAAAGGTTATGTGACAAAAGAAATAGCTAATACTGAAGGAGCTGCAAAGAAAGATTACAATGACTTTACAGAAGAGTAAACATATGCTTGTCCTTAAAAAGCAGAAAAGCAGTCATAAGTAGTAAGTGTAATGAATGAAATGCAGTAATGAGTGCATGAATGAAATATGGGAGTGTGGGTTTGTTTTCTTCCTGCAAAAAGTCTTCAACTGTCCTCTCCTTATGCCTATTCTATGATATGGTTGTGTCCCTGTGGATTAATGGTATTCACAGTTCCATGTGGCTTTCTGTCATGAAAAGATAAATTTTGGAGAGTCTTCTCTTCTACCTCACTGGACATATTGGTGTTCCAGGGCAGACACTCAATGCTTGGTTTTAAAACAGAAATAAGTTTAGTACAGGAGACCTCAGCATTCAGAATTGAATTCCCTGCACATGCATGAGAAGGGAAACAAAAAATCTTATAAATGCAGCTACAGAAAACTGAGCATATTAGTCAAATGAATACCTTAGAAATGGGAAGGAAATGTGAAAGGCTACTCTCTGATCTGGTTTCTGCCCCCAAGGATACTTAGAAATTTTGTTAGGCAGTCATTACAAATAATCCAGCTCCAGATGCTGATTTTAAGTATTGTTAATACAAAGGATGACCATTATGAACCTTGGATGACATCTGAAAGGGTCATGCTTTCAAAGGATGGCATTTGGAAAGTGAAATAATGTCTTAGCTATGCAATTCAAAGACCTAACCAAATATTACTGACACAGCTTCAACATTAAGCATCTTGTTCCATTTTGTTCTCTAAATGGGTTACGGTGTTGCTGCTCATTTAGGTGCGTTTCGATATTGTGCACAGAAAAAATGCTGAACTACTGGACCGACCTTTATTTTTCAAGATTAAGGTTAAAGATGTTAATGACAATGCACCTGAGTTTTCCAAGAAAGAATTTAACATTGCAATAAGAGAGCATCACAGTAAAGGTAGGTGTAATCCAAACAAGGGATACTACTGGTTTGGGTACAGGTGCTTTCTTTTTAATTCTTTTGTCTTTCATTTTTCTTTCTTGCTAAATCTGTTCTTCTCCTTTGGTTTTACTTAAGCACTCATGGGTTTAGGGAATGAAGGACTATTTCCTACTTGATTTGTTGTCTGATCAACTTCAGTGTATATAAGCATAATGTTAAAGACATTCTGGAAAAACTGCAAAGTCTTTGTTCCTACTTACAAACCAAGACTTTAGCAGAATAATCTGAACTGTAGATCTGGAACCTGCACATGCACACTGCTTCACAGGATATGGTCAGAGACACTGTTTCACAAACATAAAAAGATCCTACAGATACCTGAGCTAGGTGTTCTACAGACACGTAGACACATGGGAGTGGTGTCAACTCCTTAGAAGCTGGCTGAGAGATGGCTTAAATACTAGTGAATATTTTTGATACAGGAATTCAGGAGTGTAATAACCCTCTCTATTACCCTACAATACTTTAGGCAAATTGGCCACTCAAATGAGGTGGAGGCCAGAGTGTTTGCAGAGATAACCATAGCGGTGGGAAAAGATGCAGGAGTTTTGAGGACATAAGTGTCCAAGAGCTTGCGGCTATGCCTGACAAGCTCCATGACAATACTGAACACTTGTATTAATGTCTCAATTCTTCATCCTAGGTGAGCCAGTTTTACAAGTTACTGCCTTGGACAAAGATGAAGCAGGCACTGATAATTCTCGGGTGTCCTATTCTCTAATTATGCAGATGCCCATTCTAGATGGATTCACATTTAATATTGATGCTACCACAGGTTTGATACTCCTGTCTGGATGCCTGCATTATGAGGTGATGTAAATATGACAGTTTCTCATCATTTAATGCATGATACATATTAACCATGTTACATTGATGATGATACATAACATGATACATTAACCATGTACGAGGGGAGGGGGAGTCTCACATGCAGCTTTATAGCTGTGATTGACAAATTCTGGGAATTGGTTCTGAATCAAGTTTGGAAATTCCTTTGTTGTTTTTCAGACTGCTAGTTCTTTTAAACTTCTGGTTGAAGCCAGTGACCACGGAGCGCCCCAGCAGTCATCTACTGCAACAGTGAATGTAGCTATTGAAGACGCAAACAACCACCTCCCTGTATTTATCAGTGATCAGGTGAGAAGAAACATCATTACTTTACTAAGGCTTCCTAAACACAGTTCAGTCTTTGAAACTGCTGAATACGTTCAGTAGGGGAAGTAGGAACCCTCAGACTCTTGCAAGGTCAGGCCAAAACATACAAATGAGCTTTATGGATATAATGGCACAGTAATAGAAGAAAAACCTCTTTAAAATGTGGACAGTAAGAGAGTGCTTGACTATTGAGAGTGATGAACTTTGTTAGATTTCCATGTACAGTACTACAAGGTTTTTGTCTCGCTGTTAGCATTAACAGTGCTGCCAGACTAGCCTATTCTAACACACCTGAGAAGCTGAGGTACTGATTACAGTCTGCCCTTGAAAGATGCTAGTGTTGATTCATGAAGGCCTCAATGGCTCTAGACTTGCCTGCCCACAAACTCAGCACATCTTAAAGTGGCAGCCAGGTGTGGTGGCAACGTTTCTGCTGTCACATCCTGCGATGGGATTGTTTGTAACACTGGCGACAGTGCTTGTATAGCACGCACCGTGAGGATGGGAGCAATCAAACTCGCTAGTAGGAAGAGGGCTCTGAGGAGTTAAGAGCTCTGAATGAGTAAACAGCTACACTTGAAGTCAGGTAAGAGCTTATCAGTTTTCAGGTTCAGGCCCAAATACCAGGACAGAAAGCCAAAAACTGTTTTTGTGATTTGCATGTTGACACATTCAAAGTACAGAGGCTTGTCAAGCTCAGGTATGTGTAAAGACTTGAAGCTGTGAACAGTAAGGATAGATGCTGGGTTACAACAGTGGGTACAAAGCAACCTACAAAAGCAAACAGTTGCCTGAGTGTTACTGTGGTAGGTTATGGTAGGTCTCCTGCCTGCAGAATGGTGTTTGGAGGACTGGAAGGAATAAGGGTAGATAATCTGCCAAGGCAGGTTTGTACAAGAAATCTGTGCTTCATCATTGCTAACTCCAGGCTAGTAAAAACTCACATCCTTCTCTCACAGCAGTGATTTGTCTCCTCTCTCTGAGTACATACATTATTCTTTACAGCATGTTTAAACTGTGCAACCATTTAACATGTGTACAGTTAAAGGTGTGTAACAGGATGCCAGAAAGGGACTGCTTACATATTAGAAGGCAAGAATCTGAATTTTCACAGGATCTCAAACATGGGCATCCTCTATGAAGAAAATAAGTTACATTTTGTCACCATCTCATCTTTTAAGTTGTATTTCTACCTTCAGTGATTTAATTGGCATTGCTTAGCCTGTCCATGGAATGCTAGTTAGGCTAGACTGCACCCTCGAAAATTCAAACCGTTGTGAAACGATGAATTAAAATCTCATGCATACATTCCTGACCCTCTAGAAAACAAATAACATCTGCCAACAAGTTCTGGCCTAAGCCTGTATGCACAAAACTTCTCTACATGGCAGAAAAAATGAGGATTCTTTATCACTGAACGGGGACCTGTGAACCACAGTAGACAATCACAGAGCCAGAAGGAAGTAGTTCCACAAGGCCTGGAGTTGGAGCTCTGACTCAAAAGGTCAAATGCCTGGCTAACAGGCTCCTTCCTCTTGGAGAAAATAAGGATTATTTTTTTCCTTTCCCCTCCCAGTACCAGCTACGGATTTCGGCAGGCCAAGAACACCCAGCTGCATTACGGCTGCAAGTGGAAGATGAAGACTCTCGCAACACTCCAGCCTGGAGAGCAAAATACAAAATAATAAAAGGCAATGAGAAGGAACAGTTTGCCATTGCGACTGATCCGGAAACAAATGACGGCATTTTGAGTATCCTCAAGGTAATGTTACTGAGCAGACTGGAGAAGATGTAATAGATGAGCTACAACACAGAAATCCATAGCATGGTCAATCTGACTGCAAGACTAATAGTTTAGCAGCTTAGCTGAGTTTGGCAGCTCACCTCTGGGTCCCAGGTACCTAGAGATGACTGCCACAGCAAAGGTCATAATCGCTAATGAGGCTTTTGTCTGGGGTTTTCAGCCTCTCAGCTATGAGAAGAACTCTGAAAAGACACTTGTAATTTCTGTAGAAAATGAAGAACCTTTCTTCTCATGTAAAAACGGCGAAGTGATGATCTCAAGACCAGAATTCATGAATATAACTGTGAACATCAAGGTCTTACAATCACAACATGCTCCTCAGTTTCACCCTTCTATACTTATTGTCCAAAAAGAAGATCAAATGAAGCCTGGGACAGTATTTAGAAGATATCTTGCTACATATCCAGATGATGTACCAAGGAAGATGAAGTAAGTGGAGAGTCTTTTAAGTCTCAGAATAAGAAGTAGCTTAGGAAAACAAAGAGGTTTTCAAGTTTAATTTGGTATCTGTACATATATGTATATACATACACACATATATTTAGTCATATGAACACACACATTAGAGCTGTAGGTTTACTCCTGATAATACAGAACAAGCTATCTGGATCTGCAGTAAGATACAGTTTTACAGGTCCATTACTCAGTCCTTGATTGCTCAACATTTTTGCTGTCTTCCTAGTAAGAGTTTTACCGAAAACCAGGTTGCATTATTTAAATGCTAATTTCTAACACAAAATTTTGATGCTATAGAAAGCATTGGTTCTAAGAATAGTAATCTGGTGTGGAAATTAGATATTTTCTTAGCCCCTAAGAACAGATTCGCGAGGTCTATGCAAGGTCTATTAGCACAGAATGGGGAAATTTTTCTTTTGGCTATGCTGAAACTTACAGCTTGTTGTAGAGTTAGCAAAAGTAAGCATCACTAATAAGCAAAAAGACTTAAAGAGCTTATAAAGAAAGATGCAGTAAAAGTTTTCTCTGCTTCAAACTCCATTTAAGAAAATAAAGGCACCTTGTACCTTTTGCCTTTCTTTCTTTTCAAGATATGAACTAGCTCATGACCCAGCTGGTTGGATGAGTGTGGATGAAAATTCTGGAGTCCTTAGTGTGGCAAAAGAATTTGATCAAGAATCCCCTTATGTGAACAACAGTCTGTACACCATTATCGTTCATGCCACTGATGATGGTAAGTAGCCAGTCAAACAATATTCAAGTAGTACTTGGACTGTTTGAGAAGCGGTGCGTGTCAGAGGTCTAAAATGATAGCAAGACTAGGAATCTGAATAGAGAATTGTAATGGGGAACACCCTAATATTTAAAACTTAACTTTCTCATGTGACTAGTAAGATAAACCAGGCAGATACTCTGCCAATGGGTTGGCTTTTGTCAAATACTAGTTATCAGTATTCTTGTGTTTCTTTTGCTCCTGTCTAGGTATTCCACCACAGACTGCTACTGGCACCATCCTCCTTTACTTGTCTGACATTAACGATCGTATGCCAGCATTAGTGACTCCTTCTTTAGATGTGTGTGACCAAAAAAAATGGACACCTCTCATTGTAAAAGCTAAGTCTGCTTTGGTTCAGAATGTGAATGGACCATTTACATTTGAACTGGCTGAGGACTCTGAAGATGTGAAGCATAACTGGAAATTAGGAAGGAACTTTGGTGAGTGCTTCCTTCCATGTGCTTAATGAGAAACTTACTGCCATGTATGTGCCCTCTAGTTATTTTACTGTCTCTTATCTTTATGGTCTGTTACCTGTTAGTCTCACGGAGACTGAAAGGACATGGAAGAACAGCTTTCAAAATGTACAGGGCTGCTGCAATTTGAAAAAAGCTTTATTGTTCTTCATCTCTGTTGAGGCCAGGACCAGAAGAAATGTGTTCAAATTGCAGGAAAGGGGTAAAACAGATGAGGAACAGCTTTGGCATTTGATTAACTTCTTAATGAATTCTAGAGGTTATCAGTGTGGTTATGCCAGAACAAACTGGGACAGATCCTTACAGGCTCAACAAGACGATAGAGCAGGATGCCATTTTGTCCTGTTCACTTTGGTGCATTGAGGATGGAAAAGGATTAGACATTGGGGTGCAAATGAGTTTCCCTTGAAACTCAATTGTTGATCATCACCACAAGGGACTGTAGAATATCAGACTTCTTTCCTTCAGTCTTGAAGTAATTTGCTTGTCTTCTTTTTAGGGCAGTCTGTTGAGCTATTAATGTTAAGAAGCCTCCCACAAGGTAGTTACTTGGTGCCGTTCATTATTCGGGATGGGCAAGGATTTTCTACAAGGCAGAATCAGCATGTAAGGCTCTGTGCTTGCCCAGATGGGCGTACATGTGAAGATTCACCACTTTCACAAGCATCAGTGAGACTTGGAGGCAGTGCCATTGCACTAATGCTGACAGCTCTCCTATTATTACTGGGTAAGTAACCTCCTAACTTGCGCGCGCCAGTTATCTACCACCTGGCCATAAGATCTCACTGCAGTTGCAGCCTATGAACACGTGCTATGATCTACCAGCCTAATACACTCAGGCAAGTGGGAAAGACCATTTGCCTTAATGTATTAGAGTGTCATGAAGGTGTGACCAGCTCATTCTTGTGGCACTTCCATCCATTTGTCCTGGCCCATGACCCCTTCTCTCTTTAAATCTTGGAAAGACTTTAGTTTTGTGACAGAAGACATTGCCATTCCCATCTAGTAACCAGAGAGCTTTTTTCATTGTTGATAGCCAAGAAAACTTTCAAATTACTGGCCACTATGATACAGTGTGTAATGCAGTGGAAGATGGTATCCAAGGCTGACAGTGGAGGGTAACAGACCCTGCAAAGATTAGTGCAAACTATCTCCACTCATGACTGGGCTGTGAAAAGGTGAGGACTGTATATTACAGAGAAGTGAAAAAAGAGAAGATAACATGGATGTATGGAATACTTACATGTGTATGAACAACGATAAATATAAGTATGCAACCTAGGAAAAAAGAAAGTATCTAAACGGAAAAGCCAGAAGTGTAATGTTGACAAGCAGATTTTTTCAGCTTGTTACCTGTGAAAATCATGATTATACTGCAGACAGACAGACAGACAGAAGACAACTGGCAAATTATTTGTGTCAAGTAGTAAGCAGGACTCTAGTACAAAGTGAATATTCCTGTTCAAATTGGATGAAATTAAAAGACATGCAATCATTTTGACATTAGCCAAATGCTGACTAACTGGAAGAAGTAAGAATTTCTCCTGTAGGTTATGCTACTCAGTAATTGTTTGTTATACAGCTGCTTCCTCTGCAACATGTGGCTGCTGCTGGAGAGATGGCATACTAAACTACTGATTATCTGAAACAAAAATTAACAAGTCATCTGCCCACTATGCAGTCCTCAGGCTACTTGCAAGTGATCTAGTATGTGTGCTTGCTCAGTGCAGCACTCCGAGGAGATAACAGCTTAGCTTTCTAAAGCAGGCTGATCACTCTAGGCCAGGCATTGCATCTGCACAGTACATTGCTGGAGGTTTCAGAGTCAGTTCATTTTGAACTGGCTTGGCTACCTCACCACCCCCCTGTATAGAGCCACACACGTCTATTTACAGTGTCCATTTCACCATTTCCTTGCTTGTTTCAACAGTTTCCATTATTCTACTTTGTCGGTTTTATGCGTCAGGATCCAAAGGCAAAGCCAGTCTTTCACCTCAGGAAGGTGTACAGACTTTAATCACCTATAATGAAGAGAGCAGAATGCCTTTGTCTCAGGTAAGCACAAAAGCATCCTCACCCAGTCAGTGCCGTGTGGCTGAATCTGTGCTAGTCATTCTTTTTCTTATGTTCCCTCTGGTTTTGGTATTGAGCAGAATAAAGCCTCTTTTGTCACTAAGTATATCTAGGGAGTAGTGTTCTTCATGAACTGGATGATGCTACTTTGGTGACCAACTCTATTTTCACTCCTACCATTTTTCAGTATGTCCTAGACCTTCACAGGTGCCTCATCCTACTGAGGAATCCAACACATGAGGAGGCACATCATCTCTTGTCATACTGCACACACTAGTGTTTTCAGCAAGGAGGGAAATGGAAGTGAAAAAGTAAAGAGTCTGCAAAAGTGTGATCCTTCACAGTCTAGTTCAGTTTGTTATTAACACCTTCCCTCTCCCTGTGTGCAGGCTAGGCTGGACGCTACAGATGCTGCCACTCTACTGCCTGTGTCTGCTGAAGCTGGAAAAGTGACTGTCAAGGTAACTGCCAGTGTCCTTATATCTTATTGTAAATGCCCTTTTTCGTACTGCAGAAACTGGTAATCCTGAGAATGAGATATGATATTAAGAATAGTAGAAAGAATAATGCAATATACCTCAATTAGAAAATAAGTGCCATTTGGTGGAGATGCCAAGATTATTTTAAAAACCAGTGGAACAGTTTCAGTTTGAGACTGGCACTTTCTTCATTAGTATCTGGTCTAAATATTTGGAAGTGTAATTTCTTCCAAGGTTCTTATCACAATATCTGAATTGATATGCAGGAATTTTTATTCAGCTCTTGGTGTAAATGAAATGGAACCATCATTCTTCAGATATCAAAAACACATTGGCCAACATCTTTTACTAAACATATTGTAAAAGCATGAACAGAATTTGTAAGTATTTTTCTGGATAGAAAAAGTACGTTTGGGGGGTTGAAGGCTTTTAAGTTTGTTCTGCAGATTTTTGTACTGCTGGTAATTCTCTAACTTGTGTAACAGATCTCTATTCTTATTGTAAAGAATGCCTGAAGGAAATTCCGGGTCTGTATCACTAAGTGATTGCCATGTGCTATATCATATGTATGTAGTGTTCACCAAGAGATTCTAAGAATCTCTTCCTGTCTTACAGCATACAAAGAAAATGTAAAGCATACAGTCTTTTTTACAGATGTGAGAACCCAATTCCACAATCCTTAACTCCTTACTAAGGAGTTAGGATTACTTGTGTGAGTTTACATCTTAGAGATGTCATGTTTGGTGCAGTTAAAGAAAAAGAATCCAATAAATTTAGAGGAAGAAATGTATTTAATTACTGGAGATTATGAAGAATACCTACAGTTTGTGACTCTACATACTGAGTGATTTACAAACTCCAAAGAAGAAACAGTCCCTGACCAGGAAAAGCTGCAACGTAACTTGAAAAGACAACACAAGAGAAATCCAATTGGATGTACTTGTACTGCAAAGAAATGTTAGTAGGTGCCTTTAGGCTGGTCAAACCTTAGATATTATGTCTGTCTTTCAGGATGGCCTGTACACTAAATACGATGAGACCTCTCAAATAAGATACCTTCATCACATCCTACAGACAGTGGACAAAATACTGGATCAGGTAAGAAACAGCAGCTATTGAATCTGCCCCGTGCGAAGCTGGCTTATAGGAACAGGAGTCAAGAATGGGAAACAAGGCTTACAAAACTGGAAGGTTGCTATAACTTCAGCTACTTTCTCAGCACACATCTCAGAGTCTCAGAAAGAAGTATTGCTACTGAAAGGAAGAGATATATTTGCTGGAGGAGCAGTCAGGTCTCTTCCTTGTTGAAGATGCCTTGCCTCCTACAAATCTTGTTGCCCCTGACTGGTCACCCAGAAGTTAGCACAAGGCTGGGCTCTGTCACATATGACAAATTTCTTCTTCAAGATTAGGAGATGCGGCTAAAATACTTCCAATTGCAATGCTAGATTTAAAGATTAAAGTTCAGTTCCCTGCTATTTCACTTCTGTGAAATCCTAGTTCCTCTTACCATACCCTGTCAGGCCGTTGAAGGTTCACAGGCCTTTCCTTCCTCCGTGCTTCCTTGCGTCAGACTGTGTTTTCAGAATCCAATCATGTTTACTTGACTGTCTGTTCCACTGTAGGTCATATGCTCCTTTTTGCTTTATTTGCACTCAAGGCAAAGTTCAGGCTCAGATGCTTTTGCAGCTGAGAGTTGCAATACAACTTTTCCTTATCAGAGACGGATACTTTTCACTGTAGCCTCCTGCCTGATTTGCATACCATGAATCCCTTTCCTTTCCAGACAGGCAGTAGGAGCTTCCATGGTGATTTTTATTGTTTCTTCTCTTCTTTAGAAATTGTATGACCAAAGTAAACTGGAAGATGATGGGCACAGCTACGAATCTCACAGATATGCTGAGGAAGGAGAACTAGAGAGAAGTAGCTCCTTCCACTCTCTCTCCATTGTCAGCGAGGAATTGCCCTGGGATTTTTTGCAAACTCTGGGGCCAAAGTTTTCTGCTCTGGAGGAAATCTGCCAGAAGCGATTTCCATCATTCAACTAATTTCAAAAGGCCATGGCTATTTATGGTGTTACAAAGGCTTCTGGCAGAAGCACTGACAAAATTCTAAGGAAAGAACCATCCACATTTCAAAGATTTACAGTGTGTTTGCACCACCAGTACCTGGCCTTTTATTCTTCCTGGCTATAATGTTTGCATGTCTGCAGCTAAGAACATGACATGTGTATGACATAGTAGGTAAAGGTAAAAATAGATCTACCAGGCTAGAAATTGAAGTCAAAATTCCATATGGAAATAAGACAACTTTGAAAAGGGAAGGCGACTACTAGCTAGGCCAGGGATACAGTCCTTTCTCCAGGAAGTGGATTCTTTAAATCCAGGGTGGCTTTCAAACAGATTAGCTTTAGTACAACCATGCAGATCTGACTGGTGATCAGATCTTTTCTTTCCATATGATCTTGAAACATCTAAGAGAAAATGCACCTCTACTCTTGGCAAGCTTGCAACTTTCATAATGTCCTGAGAGGTCACCACCATCCTTGCCTTACAGCATAAAATAGGCACTCATTTAGTCTTTGCACACTTATGCTGGCTGTTAGTATTATTACACTATCATAAATAACACTAAATGCTAAGAAATTGTTGACAGAGTAGAAAGTATGGCTATTCATTTTTTCCAGATAACTTCTCTAAATTAGCTAACAGTGATTGTGCTAAGGAAATTCAGGGATTTCCTCAGGCATCATTAACAAAGTAGCTGACATGATAAAGAAAGGATGGTATCAGATTTCTTTATATGGAAACCACAGATGTGTTACTTTTAAATCGTGTGGTTTGTGCACATCTGCATGTGTGCAATGGCCTATGCTCAGTTATAGCATGATGGCAATCGATGTTACAACACATGAATGAGGAAAGAATAACTCCAGAAGATAGTATTCTGCCATTAGATAAGTTATATAAACAAAAAGAGATGGAATTAGTCAGTCTTATTTCTATTCTATTTTTGTGTTAAAGAAAAACGTTCCACCTAAGGCAAGCACTAGGTCTAGTATCTAAGGCACTGTTCTTCCGTTTCAAAGTTTACTTAAGCAATAAATTATACTTTTGCTCAGATGTTATTAACTAATAATTCAAGGGTGGAAACTTTCAATCAAGTGTGATTAAAGAATCTGGCTGAATGGCAGGGAGCTAAATTTTTCTAAATGCCAGCAGCCAGATCTGTTTACACAATAAATCACTACTTTGATAAACTGATTTTAACTTATAATTCCAGATGGAAGAGTTTAAATCAGGCCAGTGATTTAGCAGCACTCTTAATAACCAAGATGACTGTTTTATTGCAAACTATAACCATACGGGTAAGATCAGAATTGTGCTGTGTTTTGCTATTTCCACTGAAAATGATGCAAGATTAAAAATGATAATGAAAGTATTCTGGACAGATGTAGTGTTTACACTCTGAACAACAGAAATGAAGGCTGAAAGATCACCTTTGTTCACGACAGTCACGCAGAGAGCTTGCAGCAAGCTAAGGAATGACACTTAGCCATGGTGCGCTCTTTCTATGCCTTCCCTTTCACCTCTAACATTGACCTTTGCAGTGGCTTTTTTTGCCACTCCTTTGGACCAGATACAAGGAATATGGACTCTGCTATGGTCATATCAAAACAGTAGAAAATCTTTAACATGTGCAGTCTTGAAGCAAACAATGAAAGGAGTCAAGAAATAATTAAAATCTTCATTTTACAGAAAAGAGACTAATGCACAGAAACTGTTAAGTCTGCTCCCATAGTCAAAAAGAGATTTGCAAATAGAGAACAGAAGCAGATTTTCAGAATCCCATCTTAGCGCTATAGTCACTGAACTACCATTCTAGTCACAATTCCTGTCAAACGTGTCATTTACCTGCCAACTACCTGGACAAAAAGTATTCCTCCTCCTTCTTCTCATTAAGCATTTGTGGTCACAAATTGGGTGATGTCATGCTTTTTCACATCACTATCTGCCTCTTAATAGAGATGCATACTTTCATGTAGGAGTCACAAAGCATGCTATAAACACCTAAGTAATTCCTCTCAAACTGCTGAAACTGCTATTATCCCTGCTGCCAAACTACAGACAAGTCATGCATCAACGAGAGGTCTTTGCACAACAGCAAACCTCAAGAGAGGATCCAGAAAGTCTAGAGCTGTTGGCCTGTGTCTCAGCTCCACATGACAATTTCTTCTTTCTCCATCTGTGCCTAAGGTTTGAGTTGACATTTCTTCTCAAATGGGAGTGAAGGAAATCTAAATTAGCCTATTAATCTCCCACTGGCTTAAAAACTAGAAACATCTGCTTGAGAAACGAGTGACTTTTTTTTAGTGGAGTTTGGCAGCAGGGAAGCCCAAGCTGATGAGGTATGACTTTGCTACTAGACTACTACAACCAAAGAGGATTATTTGGAGGCTTTTAAGAGACACAGTGATTAATAAGCAGTGAAAATGAGGCATGAATCAGAGCATATCTCACCTACATTTGCATCAACCACACTTTTAAAGACGCTGCTGCAGGAAGCTAGTCAATAAATGGTTCTTCATCGCATGCGGCTGAGTGATACCTCTAGAGAGAGATATGCAGGCAGGTGTCTGAGGCAGCACATTTCCTTGTGTCAGACAACACACTGTGACTATAGCCCCATCGGGATGATGTTCCAGTCACTCTTTGCTCATGCAAAACTGCTTGCTGTTATCCCGTCTCCACTGAGGGTGACAGCGAACCACCAGACTCCCAGGTCCTGAGCGAGCTTCCAGATGTTCACGGAAGGGTTGACACGAGTTTTCAGATGTTCACACAAGGGCTGACATGAGCTCCTGGCCTGACACGTGCCCCTTTTCTGTCAGCAAAAAGGTGGATGAACAAACCTGGGCCGAGGGACAGGCCCTTCAGCCAGGGCAGCTTGCCATGTTTCCTCTCAAGGCCTCTCTGCCTGTGCCTGGTGGCCCACGCAAGACCAGGAAGGCAGCTCACAAGTTGCCCTCATAAGTAATTGCACAGAAGTATCTATTCCTCAGGTGACAGCACCAAGGCGGGTTGGGCAGACACCAGAGCCGTGCTTTATATTGAAAAGAAGGCATTTTTGTCCTGCATGCCGATCTCCACGCGTGCTGGCTGAGGCCAGCGCTGCGGCACCTTTGGGAAAGGTGTTGGTGGCAGGTCTCCAATGGTTGGAAGCAGGAGAAAGCTGTGGCCCTGCAACCATCCTTGCCCTGCCTGGTCACTCTCAGCCTACAAAATGGTGCCAGGTGTGCCAGGTGCCTTGTGTTGGGTGGCCATCCTCCCATTGGCCAGGACCAGCCCAACTGGATGCTGACACGTCCAGCTGCCAGGCAGATTTCAGTTGCCAGGCAACCACAGCCTGGCGCTGTGCAGCAACGCAAGGCCCTGTGTTGGCCTGGGAAGGGAAGGCCGGAGCTGCGCTGGCCCCCCTGGCATGGCTGAGCCGTGTGGGGCAGGCAGCCTTATCTCCCCGATCGCCCTGCATGAACGAGAGTCCCCATAGGCACACACTTGCAGTGTCACCACAACTAACCTAGCTCTCTAACAGGCATAAAGTAGCTGCGGCTGTTGCCAATTTAGAGGAAGAAACGCGTGGGGGCTTAATCCTCCATCCTCCCTGAACATGCCCTGAGGATTAAAATTTAAGAGCTATATACTACTGATGGCCTAAGCTTATGCTTTGCTCATACATAACAGCGTGTGAAGCCTCTGGTTTGTTCAGGGTCTGCTTTAAACTAGGTACCTCCATGGCTTGCCGTTTTGTAAGCGCTGGTGATGGGCTATAGTGTGTCAATTACCTGTTCGCAGTGAGAGGTCTAATCATGATGCCTGAGAAGCCCCATTACCACTGGCCCCCGCTGTGCCCAAGTCAGTGGGGGGCCCAGCAGCACAAATGTTTATCTCCGCATAGTCTTCATCTGTGTCTTTGTTTTGCCTCATTTATAAAAATCTTACTTAAAAGTAAATGACACACAATCAGTAAAGGGGAAATTAATCACACTGGAACTCTTGCCTCTGAGTTTTAAAGGAATCAAGAGAGACTGATCACAGGATGGTCCTGGAGAGACTGGATGTCAGCATGCTAGTAATAAAGCCCTTTTGTCTCCAAAAGAAAGCATTTCCCCTGTCTCTTTATTTCCTCTACTCTGCTTGAGCAATGGCAGATCCCCTAGGATTTTTAGGCTGCCACCGAAGGAGGAGAAGTTTTAATCAGATCTTTCTGTGCCAGTTTTTAGGGTCATCTTCTCCCTTTTGAAGGACTTATTTCTCCAGATTAAGCTATTACAAGGAGTCATCTAAAGGACAAATACATGACAGGAGATTTTTTTAAGTGAAGGGTAAACCACCTGCTGAGTGGGCTATAATTAGTTCCTTCCATTAACACCTTAGGTGTTGTGGTACTTCACAGTCCTAATAATTAAACGCTTAGTAACAGAGTGTTGGATTAGTGCTCAAAAAAAAAAAAAAAAAAAAAAAAAAAAAGTCCAAACTGGGGACTTTTCTCAAGGTTTGCTGGTAGCAAGCAGTGAACAGACTTTGTAGCAATTGTGCTAGTGGCAAAGTTTCTCAGCTCAGTTCAAAAACCATTAGCACCTTTAAAGAAACTGAAAATGGGCTTTTTCTTTCTTAAGGTGTGCTCATCCTGAAAACTGAGAATAATGAATTATGCCATTCAAATGCAGTTTTCCAGCTTAACCTATAATTGCATTTAGATGGGAAAGCTGGTGATTGGGGAAAAGTGGGGGAAAATGTGCAAAGCACAGGCAAGAGGCTGTTGTACCATCATTTTCCTTGTGCCATTTCTCCCTTTCACGCTCCCAGTATTTCACACATTTTGAAAGTGATGAGAAGTCTTCAAAATAGAAATATTTAGCAGAGCATATACCAACTGACTGTCTTAGTTTAGTCTCCTGCATCCTTCAGCAACAAATGCTTTGGCGCTGGCTGCAGGGGCCTCCCTGGACGTGTGGGTCTGACCAGTTCTCAGAGAAGGTGCATCTGGGGCTTCCCTACAGGAATTTTTTTGATCAAGCTGCCTCTCGCTATGCCTGAGTCTACTTTTTGGATCTGTTTTTCACAGCAGCCAGTATTAGGAAATCAAATGCTGAAGAGAGGGAGAGGGAGAGGAGAGGAGATACAGTACTCCCGTGTTGCAATCCTGGCAATGAGCAGCTTAGGACAGGAGAAAACAATGAATAACTGACTGCTTCGGTAACCTCCTTCCTCTCCTATGCTGATCCCGTATGCTGAAATGCGGCACACTGACCTGCATCTGACTTGGATACTTCCTTTATGTCTAGAATAAGATAATTCACAGTGTCTATTGTAATTACTTAATACTCTCCTGAATGCACGTTTCTTAGGGACTGGTGCATTTCTCAGGAAACAGAAGGCACTTGAAAAACTTACACTAATATTTTCGATGCCCACTTTGTTTTTCCTAACACTTGTGGTAGGCTGTGTAGGTTGTGTAAGAGTCTATTTCCAGTTACCCTATGAGGTATAAAGTGAATCTTGTACTCACAAAACACATTTCATCCTGAAGAATATATTTCTGCACTTCTTGCGCTCTGCCTGTGCCACCTCCTTCCCACAGAGGAAAGACACCTGGGTTTGCAAGGTATCCCTTCCTTACTGCAGCAACTTAAGACATAAATTTGGCGTGTAAAGTGAGGTTAGTGATTCAACAGAAGACACTGGAGGTTCCTTCAGCCTTCTTCCTTGTTCCCTGGAAAGAGGTATTTACCCAATGTGAGATTTGGCAAGGGCGGTTAAATGAATAAGCTAAAATTTCCGGAAGCACACACAACATCAAGTGATCTTTGCAGGGCCTTATTCCACCTGCATCAGAATAGTAACTGAGTGTTAAACAGCATAGTAATGTATTATACAACATGACAAACACCTATTCCCTCCTTCCACTTATCCCCCAAACCCCAGTCTTTTGAGAAAACGGAGTTCTCACTAGTAAAATATAAGTATAAAACAGTATTTTCTCTCAAAACATAACTTCACTGAATATATCAATATTGCTTGGACCACACTTACGAAGATCTTTTTCATAAAATGTATTGATTATTCGTAAATGCTGAATACGATGCTATTAATAATTCAGTAATTTTTGCTTTGTTCTAAATTCTATAAAATAAAAAGAAAATGACTTCAGGCATGCAACTAGCAAATTCTTTCAAGGCACTGATAATTACAAATGCTTCCGACAGAGGCTTTTTGTGTGTAAAGATAGTTCTGCCATTATCCAGAAGATGGCGTATACAGGCCAGTTATGCAAACCCCCGTACCAAAAAGGGAAAAGGAAGGAAGGACCTTTACTAGTACCCTCTTTCAAAATAAAGCTCTTAATAAAAACACATATTTTGATGTGGTCAGTGGAGAGGAGAGGTTTCGTTTCTTAAGACATAGCCCTTCTCAACAGCACCAAGTGAGGAAAGCACCATTTAATGGCTATACAGCAGTACTGAGAAAAAGGAATGCGAGAACAGTAATAGGAAAATCTTAAGCAGATATTTATGATACATTTTTTGGATTAGGCTATGTCCATTACAAAAAAGTCTTTCCACTTCTCCACTTTCTTTGTTTCCATGAAGAGACAGTAAGAATGACCAATATGAAAGAAAGAGTTCCATATTTTCTTTCCAGATGCCTGTACTCTGTCTAGCTCATTTCCTTCTGTTAGCTTTCCCAAGGGTTTCATTCATATGATTTCCAAAAGTATAGGGCATACGGGAGAATCCATTAACACCAGCAAATGACCACTTACGAGCACAAAAAAGGGGATTTATGCTCAAAACTGGCCTTGACTATGTAACTTCCCACATGAGCAATTTACTTATTCCAAGAGGTATTTTCAGTATTCAAAAACATAAATTCCATAAACAGAGAAGACAGGATACTGAAGACACAATTTACACACTGCAGTAATTGACCATTGAAAGGAGAAACAAACATCAAGTGGAGGATGGTTCTCTGCCTTCCTTCAGTGTATTTAGATGCCTAAATCATGGCTCAAGCAGACATTTGATAGTGTCAAGCTGTAGTTCTTGAGAATATGAGTGTCCTTGGAAATAGTCTGAAATTTGCTAACTTGAAATCTGCTGTCTGCTGCACTAAGACTATTGTCTAGGAGTGAAACCATGGAGAAATGCAATTAAACATGCGGTCCTCTGGGACCATGGGTCAAACCCCAATTAAGCAGCTGCTGAAAATGATCTTGATTGTCTCTGTCTTCATCTCTTTTCTCTAGTCATTTGCAAAGTGCCACAGCATGTCATAGCTGCAGTCTCTCCTTATGAAAGGCCAAGAGCTGGGTTAGTAGGGTTGGAAGTCATCTCTGAGATGACTTGAAAGGATTCAGTTATGTAGGGAGATTTGTAAACAGCTGGCAAGGCAATCATCACATTTCCAGGTTCTGAATTAACTCCTCGGAAGTGGGAAAGGTAGAATGCCTATATATTGGAAGAGATGAGCAAACTGATTTGCAGGAGAAGAGAAAGTACTAAACATACCTATTTCTTTCAAAAACTTAGTACAAACTAGAAACCGAGGAAAAATCCTGCATACTAGTAAAAAAAAAGTGGACCATCATAGGACCAGCTTTCCTGATCTCCAATAAATGTCAAAGAATCTTTGTCTACCTATTGTGTGTAGTTACACCTATTTTAGAAGTGTCATCTTTTGTTTCTCTATAGCACCCAAAACAAGAGATCTTAGTTTCTAATTAGGGCTCCAAGATGCTTCCACAACAAAAGTAATAACACTCAGATACATAGCTACTAGTTGTGCTTTTGAAAATTTTCCCAACATAGTTTGTAGGATGTCTGTAAAAGGATATTTTTTATTCTGTAATGTTTGCCTCCTGCCCAGAACAGCTTCCATACTATCAGAGATAGGAATCTCAAATTAAAAAAAACATGTTAAAGAAATGTCAGCTATGGCCAGAGCTATTATAAAAACACAACAACTCTATCCAGTTCAGCCCGTCATGTTGCCAAGAACGCTGTTTACATTAATACAAACACCATCAACCTGTTCAATTGCACTGTGTTTAGAAGAGACATCGAAAAGAAAGGAAGGTGATTGTGGAAGCTATACTGACAAATCTTCCAAAGAACACATTACAAGTTTTTATACGACAAAAGAAGGGTTAGTGTATTACATGGCACTAGCACTCACACTTGTTCCTAGGAAAAAGCCAACATGAAGAGATGGCTTTTAGTGTAGAAACTGGAGTATATTCAGAATCCTGAAAAGCTGCTGACACAGGCTGTAACTGATGGAAAACCAACAGAACCTGTCATCTCCGTGTTACATTACTGACAGTATAAAAGGTATTTTCATTTAGAAATTCATTTGAAAGCAGCAGTGACAAGTGAGTCCCTATTTCTGTCTACAGTGGAAAGAATTTCTCACTCTGATGCCTGGTCCTTCTTTCTGTTGTATCAGGGCAAATCAGGAATGATTCTAATGAAGCCAGTGGGATGAAACGAAGCGAACAGGCAGGGGATGGGTCTATACATTTCTTGGTCAGAGTATACACGACTGTGTTAACATAGTCATTCTACCTATGCCAGCCAGCATTACACAGGAGGAATCATATGTCTTGTTGAAGAGAGGATGCTACAGAAAGCATATATTTAAAGGGAGACAAAGTTATGGAATTTGGAAAAACAACTAAACTTTCCCAATGATGTCAGAAGCTAGAGAAAACTTGGACTGTAAAATCTCGGCAAAATGAAGAACCTTGGCAATTTTTTGTTCAAACAATTCTAGGAATGACAGTATAAAACTGGGTCTTTAAATCCCAAGTGGAAACAACAGAAATGAATTCTGGAATGACTCAACACTAAAGCTAAAAGGCTTTAATATTGCCTGTTAGCAGAGCACTGTACTACAGGTGTAATGTAAGCCTGGACAAGCTGTCTCAGAGCACTGCTGTGTCTCCAGGGGAAGTCCATACATGCAAGAGTACTCAAATTGCAAACAGAATAGTATCTCTTCCAATGAAAATCATGACTTTAGGTAGAGGAGACACAAACATGGACTGTCTTGTTACAACAGAGCAGCAAAAGTCCCATCTAGTCCAGGAGCTGGGAAGCACTGCCAAGGCCAATAATGAAGGCATAATCTCAGTTTCCTTGCTTCGAGATCCAGGACGCTTACTCCAAAACAGAGCCAGAGAACAAGTTAACACTATGATATGATGGATAATGGGGAAACTGGGCTCAAACATGAGCTGAAAATCTAAGCTAATATTGCTGTGTACACATAGCTACGGTACTCAAAGTACTCTCAGAATGAGAGGAAAAGCAGGAAGCTAGGTGTCCCAGCACAGTGACTGCTAATCTTTACCTCTGAAAATCATGCTTCAGGAGATTCTTCTGTGAATTCTTGCAGCCAGCTTTTTAAAAGGTATTACATGTCTAACTCCCACTGGGATTAGTGGAAATCAAATGGCTGAGTATCGTTAAAAACAAAAGTCTATTTCCTATGTCTCCCTACTGTAAAATGGGAACAATAGTCCTTCCTATCTCAAAGAAATACTTCCAAAGATTATGAGGTGTTTTGACAGGCAGTGATAGGAATCATGTAACTATCCTACATAGAAATGTGAAGTATTTCTGAGTGGATACTGTGCTTATATGCTAAATAAATATTCAACAGAATATGCATTTCTTAAGCTAAAGATCCAATATTATATATAGCCTGTGCTTTTATGCAGAGAAACTATTTCAGAAATGAGGAGGAAAAGTGACACCCTGCTATGAAGTTGCTGGATATTTCCTAACAAGAACATGACAAGGGTGAAACGATTTATGCATGTGCTTGACTTGAATGGAGAGTGTGGGAGTTCAACACCTCTGAAAAATTCAGGTTTATTTCAGTATTTTGGTGAGCTTCAATGGTTAACTTCAGGCACTCAAACAGTTGACACAAGATACTTGGCAAACATCACAGGGTGAGGCATTGACAGAAACAGGGAAAAAAACCAAACAAGCAGCTCTCTTGATTTAAAATCTCAAACTCTTTAAATGTAGGTGGTTTTAACACTGCTGAGAAGCATTGTTGTTGGGAATTTTGTTTTAGGCTCAAAATACAGATGACATTTTTTGCACTTGCTGGATTACTGCTTTCATACTCAAATACAGGCCAAAAGAAATGGAGACTGATCTTGCTGAAATAGGTGAGACTGCAAAGGCGCTGCAGAATGGCAGAAGGTGGAAATATAGAAAGGAACAAGAAGGAAAGACACAATAGCCTGGCTGGTTACTTGACATCTGAATTACAACAATTACACACCTACTCCTTTATCATTTTACAGCTCAACTGTGCCCTCCTTATGCAGGCAACATGCCAAATGGGAGCCAGTGGGAGTTCTACCTGAATAGAGAAATTAAGGATTAAATCCCTAGTGCGCAATAGCCTACATGCCCTACGAAAAGGCCCAATCAAGTCACTAATCCCACTGATCTCCTGAATAGCCACTGTGCCCCAAGAAAGAGAGGAATTAGAGCACAAAACAAACACAACCAAATAAAATCTCCAGGCCTTAGCTGCAGGCCCACCTTTCCGCAGAGATGTTTTCAGAGAGAGCAGTCCTGTGCCACTCCTTGCTCCAGGCAGCCCACTCACTCGCAGTGAAATCCTCTGCTCCCCATCACATCTCATTGGATTACGCTTTTCTGTTATGCTTCCTCTTATGAAAACTGGTATTTGCTTCAAATATTGCAAACAGGATATGCCATGATCTTCCTCCTTTGCCATCATTTACGCACCCTAACAGAACCCTATGGAAGAAGAACAGGAACACAGCATTCTACACGAGCTTGTTTGCCACGAGATTATGGTTGGTTTTATGGGTTACTTCATTATTATTAATAAGAATTATAATATTTAAATCCAGGAATGAAGAGAAAGATGGAATTGAAGAAGCTATGTAGATATTTTTATTGCTGTTAATACTTGCAGACCATAAGCCTGGCCTATACTCTTACTATATTAGATACGGCGCACAGCACCCAAACAAGCTTCCGTATCGAGAGTAAGAGATGCAACAGATGTGTATTTTCAGAGATGTGGTAGTATAAGAACCAATATTGTCTTAAAACAGTATTAGTCAGTCGGATAGGCCTTCTCTGAGGTCATAGCAGCCCAAGCATTCCCAGCTTTCCTGTGTATGTTTTTACTGCAAGTCAGTATTTTTGTGCAGACCTCTTTCCAAGAGTGAAGGGCAACATACGAGAATCCACAAAAATGCTTTTTGGAAATATTAACAACTGGGTAGTGAAGTATTCATTATGAACTGACTGAAAAGGAAGCAGCTTGTGAAGAGTCTTGAGACTGAACAAAAGTACTTTATTTTGGAGCAAATAGGGGTTTATGCACAGATACCTCTAATCTTGCTTCTCCAATGGAAATAAAGAGTCAGTTTTATTTTTTTCCAAAGCAATGGAAATGCTTCCACTGAAACAGATGAAAGCAGAACTGTTTCCAAAGTCAGGGAGGAATGTTGGGGGGGAGGAAGGTGTGCTAGAACAGGATGTTAAGTGTTTTCTCTTTCCTAGCGGAAGAAGGCAAACCCTACTATCAGCAAGTAGTAATTCACAGCAGGAACTGTCTAGTTCCCAGTTTTCCTTTTCAGCTGTCATTTGGTTCATTGGCTCAGATGAAAAAATGGATAATTTTTACAACCATATTCTGGGAAATACATCGTTCCTGTACTTAAATTGGGAGTCCTAAAAGTCCTCTGAAATGTACTTCCAGGTTTTGATTTGAGTTTATCAGGAAGGCTTGGGTAAAGCCAATATCCACAGTATCTCTCCTTCCTTCATGACTACTTAGAGACCACTCTTAGAGTTTATGCTGCTGTATGTATTCCATCATTATGTGCATCTAAAAATGAAAAATAGGTCAAGAAATTGCAAGGTGAATGAGTTAATGCATAACCTATTATCATATTCAAGTGCTATACAACTGAGTATCTTCTATTTAATTATGAGGCAGTAAAGCCAGTACAGTGTGGTGACATTAATCATTACAATATTGAAATTTTGTTACCATGGTGTGTTTTTTAGAAAAGAAACTCTTGTAAGATGTAAATTAACTTTGTCTCAGAATTTCCCTCCCCACACCCTCACTCAAGCAGTAATCACTATTTATAGGCACTGTGTCAAAAGGATATGTTGAGCTGCTAGAGCAACTCCGAGACCTTATTAAGTATTCCCACAACAGCTACGACCATCCTTATTTTGGCCCTATTGCAAAGGCATTCAATTTCCTCCCTGTCTCTTTGCACTTTTTAGCAGACATTTTAGTAGTCAAGAAATGCTATGCAATGACAGCTATAAAGTTTAATATCCTTTATCTAACATGAAAAATGGTAAAACAGGCATTTGTCCCTGCCTTTGGCCAGCTGAACTATCAGGAGAGCAAAACATGGCTCTAAGTGCTGCTCGCTCCTTTCTGCAGATCTCACACCACGTACAGGGGCAGACTCCCTTTTGTATACATGCAGACACTTATTAGAATTTGCTCCCAAAAATCTACCTATAAAGACTACAAAACAAACTGGATCTTTACCTGATAGTCAGGGTCCCTCTCTGACGAGCCTAAGTCAAGCCTGTTTTTCTGTCATAAGATGTAACCTAGAATCTTATAGACAGCTATAACCAGCATCCCCAGTGACAGGCTGGGATATATTCTGGAATCGGACTGATTCCTGGGCTAAGGGAGCTAAGGGAATAAAGTCTGTGGATCCAGCCTAGAATAGAAATGCTGAGGAAGCCTGTATAAAGGCTGGGCTGAGGGCTACTGAACAGACATGGTCAGTAGACAAGAGGGAGAAGTTATCCGGATCTGCGAAGCTACAGCAGGTGGTAACATGTACTTGTAAATCTGTAGTAAAGTCAGTATTCCCACATACACAAAGCCAAATTTTCCATTGGGGTAAATTAGGTCAATTAGCCTGATTTTGGCAACCAAATTTTCCCTGAAGGGCAGACAAAATTCTTGTTACAGCTACAAAGCAAATACTTGGTAGTTGTAAAGGATGACCATTTTGTGCTTTCTGAACTGAAAGTCTATTTTCGAGAAGTTATGGCTGGAATTCGTAAGAGAGCCTGGGGGAGTCAGACACTCACATGCCATTGAACTTCACCAACATCTGAGTGCTTACATCCTTTTGTCTCCTCTTGAAAATCCTTCCCTTAAATTATGCATCTGGCCTACAAACAGCAAAATCTATTAGATTGAAAGAAAGATTTGCAATAAAGTATGGATTCATCCTATATCCTTTGTTCATGAGATGCTTATCAATATGTATTAAATATACAAAACTCTAATGTGTTAGTTTATCACTTGTAAAGTCTTTTGACCTTGAACTGGTTTTACTTCTTAATTTCATTTTTTTTCAGTTTTGCATTGCCAAGTACCTGAATCAAAGCTCTGTGAAATAAGAAAAGACATTTTTTTAATTCAATGGTCCTTGGATCAGACTCTAAGCAAGGTACAAAAACTTTCAGCAACCTCTACCTTTTTGTTTAGCTTACAGGCAAACCCCTCCTGTAAAAGAGTTGCAAAGTTTTCTGCCTTGTCATTTAAAGCACATCTTCAGCTTCTAAACGCCTGCTAGAGTGAAATACAGACGAAAATGAACTGACTAGAATTCCTTTCTTGAATTTGTTTTGATTTCAGTAGAACTTCAGCACACTTCTGCCTTTTGATTGCAGCTCCTCTCACTTTGCCCCATCCTCTCCATCAGAGGAGTCATGCTCATCTCCTCTTGTGCGACAGGAAAAGGTACTGCATGCACAACAATGTGCCTGTGAGTAACCTCTTTGGTAAGCAATTGTCAATAAAGCTCTCAGTATTGTTTCTTGACACAACAGTGCTATTTCTAAGGATGCAAAAGGATAGTTCTGCCTGGCATACTACAGAATCTTAAAGAGATTATTAAATCCACATGGCTTCTCTTAACAGGGTCAAATTTTACAGGTAGTTCTTCTATCACTCTTCTTCGCACAGTCACTTAATGGCTTGTTGAACCCCCACAAAGCACTTCTGAGAATTACCTATGAAATTTCTCTTGATAAGGGATTTTTGATTGGTGTCTTATAATCTCTTTTTTCTGCTCTGGCTCACTGGAATCCTTACCAGAAATATAACTATGTTTTTTCCCCCCCCTAAATATCAATACTAGGAGCTACTTCAATACTTTTACCTTCAGATCTCAGTCAGGGTGTGATCATAGCACATCTATGGAGCCTGTAGCAAAAAAGCAATGCCTTAGTACTGGGAGGTATCATGCTCACCACTTTGAGATTCCCTGTAGCTTTGAAAAGCTATGAAAACACTTGCATGACCATGTATGACAACTGATGGAAGAACCATTACTCACCAATTTTCCCTATATTTGCATAAAAATTTCAGTCCACTTTTTAATAATTCATTGCAAAGACTCTGGCAACGTACATAGCACAGGTCAGAACGAAGACATTAGCCCTGAAGAAAGAAGCCCTTTTCTCTGTTAGTGCGGAGTGTTCTCCTTGTTGAGGTGTGCTCCTGCTAAGTTAGAGGAATGAATTCTTGGCGGTTCTGAGACAGTGAACGTGCAGTAGGTGGCACTCCCTAGCTTGAGGAGGTAGTATCGGTGCCTCTTTAATTAGAAAAAAGAAGGCAGCCTGTCTTATCACTTGCAAAATTAACAGCTCCGAATAGGTAAATCACTAACTGTGGATCAGTTTAATTAGTGTCCTGTCAACGTGTGCAGTCACCCTTTTGATCTATATCCATATGCATATATCGGAAGTATCTATTTTATCGTTTACAAACTGGGCATTAAGAATCAGATTATCTGACTGAGGCTCTGACTGAGCTGGGATTAGGGGTCATCATTCATATTGAATTTATTAAGTCTATATGCTACTGATGTTGTATTATTGTTCAAACATTAGAGCCGTTCTCTATTATGTATCTCTCCTGTCAGAAATACTTGCAATAAATTTACACAACATTGGAATATAAAAGGATAAAAGCCCCTTGTTCAATATAAACTGGGTGCCATTAAGTCATCAGTACTTAACAACACACTGCTGGAAACCTATATAGACAACATTTAGCAGTGTAAAAGCCACTTCCCAGTTTAAATCAAAGCTAATACCTCTATATCACAGTTATCATTGCCTGACAACTCATAGAATTGTAGCAAAACTGTATCAGACACCAGTAACAAGCTTCAGTTGCTCACATCAGCTTGACTTTCCAGGAACCTAATGGAAAAACTAAACTGTAGTTTGTTTGATAAGTTAACTGATAGGCCAGGTGTGAAAGTGGGTGGCCACAGCTGTTTTGTACAAAGTTGCGATGGAAACGGATTTTATAAATGTTGCACACAGGGATGGTGCAGAAGGAGAGATGATACCAACATTTTTGAATGTAGTATCAGTAAAAATAAAGATGAAATCAGCAGGCATAGTTTCATTCAAGAGCAATATATATGAAGACAGTATGATTTTTTTCACAGAATGGCTTAATGAAAAATGTGGATTTTCAAAAGGATTCAATTGTTCCATGCTCTATGCATCAAAATTAGTATGAGCTGAATTAGACCAGCATTAACTGCATTTAAGACTGCCACTACAGCAGCTGGACATGCCTCAAAGCTAAGCATATCAAAAAGCAGCTAAGCAAAAGTATGTTAACTTTGCAGCGTACTTGTTGGTGATGAGAATGTTTTCCATGCATTCCAAATATAGTCTAGTAACAGTGCAACAAAAATTCTTGAATCATTCACAATCTACAATAAAACCAGAAAAAAATTACTTGTCATATTACCTGTCCACAGAAATTATTTCAAATCCCATTTTACACTGAGGAGTAAACCACTGGTGCAAACAAATGAGCTCTCAACAAACCCTTAAGTAGTTTCCCCATTGGCTTGTAGCCTAATGCTTCTGGTTATGAATCTGCAAGCTATGAGGGTAGAGGAAGAAGGACATGAATTCTCTAATCTCCTCCTACAGAAAAGCTCCTGCGGTATTGGAAGGCCTGTTCCTCTCACTATTTACTGCATGTTTTTTGAAATGGAAAGGTGGACCAAAGGTATCGTAAGGAGAATGGGATGAAAGAGCAGGGGGAAAGAGCTGAAACCTGGCTATCATATAACATACATCTTTTTTACAAGGCATTTGGTAGCATCTTTTTGTGATGAAGCAAAACAGTTGTGTTGTTGCGGGGGGAGAAATCCCTTTAGAGAATATCCAGGTTCTGATGTTTTATGCAAACCTGATTATACTGCCTGACATTATTGATGTTGACAGTAATGGTAAAGAGAATTTGGGGAGATTAAGTGTACAGGGGTATTGCCTGTAATTTTTAATAATCCTCTTCTCTTAGCTTCTGAAGAAAAGGAACATGATTGTTGTGGATGTATTAATGGAATCTGCCTGTCAAAATAACGAAATTGAAAAAGCTTTTATTGGGTATGTATATCATAGAAATGTTAGCATTATATACGTCCCTTGTGCCAAATGTATTTCCACAGCAATAAACGGAGAAGCATCAATAGGAATACAGTATATAATGATGCTTAAAAACCCCACATACATT
This sequence comes from Dromaius novaehollandiae, assembly GCF_036370855.1. NCBI lineage: Eukaryota > Metazoa > Chordata > Aves > Casuariiformes > Dromaiidae > Dromaius > Dromaius novaehollandiae. The sequence goes on from NC_088113.1 coordinate 16,873,073, forward strand.
GACACTGGTATAAAACTGACCAGTCAATGAACCACACTCCACCAAATAAGTTGTAACACTTCCTAACAACATTTCGTATTTACTTTTTCTTTGTTTTAAATACTATTCTAATAGGAAATTACTAATAAGTCAGGAATGCAGATTCTAAGCCTCTGCTGTCAGATGCAGAGTTACAGTACCCCGTCCCTCCTCTTAGCAAGCTTGATCATGTGAGGTATTACACATTCTGCAGCTTTTCAGACTGAAACTGAGATTCTCCATGTTAGATTGGCTGATCAGATACAAGACAAATATAAGATGAAATCCAACCAAATAACTGCTAAGCACTGTAGCCAGAAAAGCATACAACAAGCATCATAATGCAGAAAGTATGTGGGAGTTATAGTGGACCATAAATTATGTGAGAGTCAGTAAGGTCATGCTATGACAGAAAAATACAAAATAAATGCTATTTTGTTAAAATACAGGTGGTAATTATTTCTCTCCAACCAGCACTAATGCTTCAGCTGAAGTGTATTATCTCTGGATCTGAAATTCATGCTTTAGGATAGCTGTTGATAAAATGAAGAGAAAACAGAGGAGAGCGACAAAAATGGCAGGAGATGATGACAAAAGACGGATTGGTTTACTGAAGAAAAGACTGAAGGAGAGATGAGGACGATAATAGTTTTTAAATATGTTGCCACTGAATTGTTCTTTCTGTCTATGGAGACTAGAACAAGAAGTATATCATTTCACTTTTATCAAGGGAAAATGATAATGGTCAGTTTTTCTCATGTTAGCATGGAAACAGATTACTTATGGATAGCGTGGAATCATCATCCTTGAAGAATTTTAAAAAGACATTTGAAGAGAAAGGATAAGATGACAGCTTCCCAAACCGTGTTACTCACCTGTGATCTGCAAGGCCATTGCAAATGGTGTGAAGGAACTATGAAAGCACAGAGCAAAGATGACTTTTTGAGGTCCTTTAGCTCAAAGATTATTTTTAATGGAAGTGGACTTCATGTTGCTAGCGTGGTAACACAGGCTGAATAAATGTTAGGAAACAGGAATTGTTGTTAGGCAGGGAATTGGCAGTGGTGGTTTTATTTTTGACTTTTCTAATGGATTTTTGTGAATAGCGTCTCCACTATTCTCTATGTTCTTTAAGGTGCACACATATAAACCAGATCACCTATCCGCAGAGAATCTGCATCTCTGAAGAGGATCACGTCAGTGTTAAACAGCATGCAAGCATGATACTGCCACCCTCACTGCGGAGTTTATGTTCTGGTTAGGGATCCTATGACCAGGAAATTCTAGACAATGCAGGAAGACCAGTAACAGTCAGGTTAGTGAGTCCATGTATTCAGTCTTGGTAAGGTAGGAGATACTTTTTTCCCTCAGTAAACTCTCCTGAGGAAATAAAATCAAAAGTTTGTGCTGCAGCTGTAAATAAACAAGTCAAATAGTGCAGTAAAGCTGCAGAAGGGGTATTGGGTGTGCATACAGAAAGGGAGAGGTAACGTCTCTTTCACGGCGTATCAGGCAGCCCAAGGCTGCTTGCAACAAGAACCTGTGTGAAGCACTCAGTCATGCTTGCAGGTGGACTTGTTCAGAGACTCATTTATTTTTCTCTCCAACCAAGAATGATTAATTTCTGTCTCTTAAAATGTAAAACAGCTGCTGCTCATCTTTGTTAATCACGTGATGGCAGAGATCAGGGCCTGCGGTCTCTGCGGGCCGGGCTGTGAATGTGCTCCTGCCAGCGCGTGGCAGTAGTCCTGCCGAATCCCAGCGAGTGTGAAAGTCACTGCAATGGCAGCGTCATGCTTGACTGACGCCGGCTTCCAAGGAGGAGCCGATGCGCAGGCAAGTCCTAAAGCTTCCCATTCAATTAGCGAACACTCCTGCTGCTGGCAACGGGCAAGAGCTACAGCTGGTACCAAAGAGCTAAGCTCACACGTCCCTTTGCCATCCCTACGTGTCTACAGTGATTTGCTCCTGTGTAGGTGCGTGTATTTTAGCAGTGCCTAAAATACTTGAAACAGTAATTCTGCCTCAGCCTGACTTCAGCTGCTGGCAGCCATTAGGCTGTTTGTCTCACCTTTGTCGAGCTGGCGTTGCTGGGAGCAGCCCCACCGGCGCGACGGTGACTGACAGGGCGCGGAGCCGCGCGAGGCGCTAATTGGGCGAGGCGGGAGCGGCGGCCGCGGCCGGCTGGGCGCTCCCGGCAGAGGTGAGCAGTCCTGCACAGCTGCCCAGGCGAGGGCAGGGGCGAGGTGTGCGCGTGAAGAGGCGAAGGAAATGCCTGTGCGGATTTGTAGCCCCGGGCAGTAGCACAAGCCTGTGTTAGCAAGTCAGCTCTTTGCCCTGGAAGGAAATGATGTGACTGACTATTCTTTCAGGCTACAAAATGAGAATTGCTGTGGTGTCTAGAAGCATGAGAGAGCTCTTTGCAGGCCCTGTCATCTGGAACATGCTACCTTCCTTTCCATCCTGGGCGCTGTCACATTTGTCATAGCGTGGCTCAGCTCTTACCAGAAAACCTATCCACGGACCGCTCATTCCTGCAGTTACCGCGCATGGAATACGCGCCTTCTCCCTCTGGAGACAGTACTGTTCAGATCCCTCCGGCAATTACAGCAGCTGCTTACAAAGGACCAAGATGGTACCTCTTGGTCCAGCTGCTTCAATAAACAGCCGAACGCTTCGTTGCTGTGAAGAGGGCAAATGCACAGAAACAGAGTAAAACACCACCAGCACCGAGACCAAGGCTTGGAGAACCCCTGCACCACCTCGTTTTAAACACAAGCTGAAATGCTAGCCTTGATCCCCAGCCTGGCTCCGCGTACACGTTAACGCCTCTCCCTCTTCCCCCGGGAAGCATGGGCAGGCAGCTCGCCCTCGCCGTGGGAAGCAAGGGATGTACGGCGCAGCAGAAAGGCGCTCAGTCTCCAGCACTCACAACCCGACCTCTTCTGTGCAGACAAGCTTTCCTTCCATATTACCATCCCAGTTTCTGTATTCACTTCAGATAGTAAATGTCTTGCAGCAGATATTGCACCTCTGTATTTGCTAACAAGGTAGCATGACAGGTACCTAAAGTGAACCATAAGACAAAGGTTTTTAAATAAGTATTTGGCCTGATTTTCAGTGCATAGGAATGTGTATTTCCCTTTATTAGTAATATTTTTACATGCATATTTGTCAGCTGATGATCTGGCATGGTATCTATAATAATTCAAGTGACAATTTAAAGACTTCTGAATTCCCAGTGGCTCCCCAGTTTTATAAAGCTCGAACTGACATTAGCTAGGGTACTCAGTAACAGGACGTAGACAAGGTGTTTGTGGCCTGGTGTTTGCATTCAGAGCAGTACTCCCTAAATGACCTGAAGGCTTAAATGTTCCTGTAAATAATTGGTGTTTAGACAAAGAAATAAGATATTTGGCCTTGCCAGTCTGATTTCAAACACCTCGTCCTGGCTGAAAAACACGAAGGGCAGAAATTCTATAGACTGTGTTTGTGGCTGAGGATGAGGGAGTAGCAGAGAGAACAGAAGAAAGCAAAAACACAGCATGCTTCTGGTCGGGGAAAAGATCAAAGGTAAAGGCAGTGCAACGGCTCTGGGAAATCTCTGCAGGAGCAGCATTTCATGCAGACAGCTGCTGGGTGCCGTCTGCTGCTCTCTGTGTTTGTATGGTCTCTGCCAAGGGGATTTTTGGGGAAAATTTACCAAAAAAAAGTGAGAGTTGCTGATATAGCATACAACAAAATGGAAAGTTTTATTTTTTTATTTACACCAAGCTTTTCTTTTGTAGGGATCATGTTTTCCTATGTGTTCATGTAGCACCTAGCACAACGGACTGTGAGCACTAGCAGAACCTTGGAGTGTGACTGCAGTATAAGTGAGTAATGACTGATCACATTTTTTTTTTTTAAGTGATTCTTAAACCGAAACAAATGCCTTTCAAAATGGCCTCAAACGATCTTTAGGCTCTTGATGGTTTACAAGGGGGAGAAACTGCAAACACTAGCTAGATTCTCTGGCTTTTCACAGAACATGACTAGACTTTTTGTAGGTATCTTTCTTCCAACGAAAGAGAAGTATCTCTGGAAACTATTACTAACTTCTGACATCGTGTGAAATATTTGACCTATATGGCTTGCAATCAAAGTGGCAAAACTGATGTTTTACACTTTCAGTATGCCTAATTTATCCTACCATTGAAATACATAATGCAGAAGTATAAATGGTTAACAAGAAATGCCCTTTTAATAGCTGTTTATCAGTGTACTGTCTGTGATTATTGCACAGTATGTAAAAAAAGATGTGAGATCTGGGAGCTATAAATTTTCTTAGCTCCTGGACGAAAGAGAGACACCAAAATACGGATGCAATGCATGAATACAAAGGCTGTTTTAAATTATAAAACAAAAGCTGGCCAAACAACCAAACCTTCCTTTCATCTTCTTGACAGGCCAGCTCAAGATGTAAATACCTGGAGTGAGTAATACTTCCTTAAAGTGACAGCACTGGGCCATCACTCACTTGTGAAAGCCACACAAACCGTAACTTTGGCTGCAAGAGGAGATGGGAGCACTGCAGTTCTGCTGGATGCACTGCAGCAAAATGTTATGTGGAGTGCAGAAGAATGGATCCTCAAAGCAGCATTAAGAGGAGTTTCAAGTCTTCAGGTTTGCTGTCACTAGGTGTGGATGATGTCTAAATCCACCCAGCAGACATGAGATACTAGTGGTCTCTTTGGCCAATAAACCTAATGACATGAGGATTATGCTATTAAAAGGTGACATAGAAAGGGAAAAATGTATCTTAATTAAAATATGAATGGTCTTTAATGCAGTGTATTATGGTCCAGGAGGAGGCATGAAATAGTATTTTGTTAATATAATTGGTTGTAAAATGCACCCAAAAATCCTATCTACGGCTGGCTGCCATTAGGACCTATTTGATCACAGATTATTCAGCACTACTCTTTCAGTAGTGATTAAAGTCCCTCAAGCTGGTCTTTGTTAGAAAGCAGTAATGCAGAATTTATCTATTTAAATTTCTTTATTCTGCCTCTTCAAGGGTAGGACTTTCCTGGACATATGGTATCCAAGGATCCCACACCAGGGAAATATCAAGGTCTGATGTGTATTTTATACTATGCCTTTCAAAGCAGCAGAACAGACCCAGAGCAGAGGAAGACTCCCTTAAACGACTTGCATGAGCAAAGGTTAGTCAGGGCCTAGAGGAACCCTTTAAAAAAGAGCGGTGCTCGGACTGTTCTACTGCAGGATTTGGCTCTAGCTGCCCCACTGGCTCTATCTCATTAAGCAAACACTTATCCAGATTCAGGTTAGCCAGCTGATGCAGACATCAGAAGGCTGAAAGGTGTTTGCATGCCAGATAGGTTTCTTATACACAATTCTGTCATCTTAATAGATAGTTATTTTGCTATTTTTTTCCTTTGAGAGGAATGTTATAGCTCTGTTGCAGCAATCATAGGAGAATTACATAAACAGCCATCTACAAAACAGTCAGACCCTGAGTATCTTTTATTCTGTTTGCCCAGATTGGGCACAGCCCCTCTGTACGCCACGCTTCCAGTGCCTATAGCACCTGCCTTCCAACTTCAGTGAATGCGCTCGTCATGCTCCTTTGCCAGCCTTGTGCTCCCATTCGTCTTGCACGTTTTGGACTTCTTACCAGAGCAGACTAAGCAGAACAGCTGCCTCTACAGAAATCAGATTGATGCACATGATTACATGGACTGTTAACTTTGGTTTAAAAAAAATTATTTACCTGCCAACACTCACAGACACCTTCACAAACCACTTGCTGATGACACTTCTGTTCACCTTGGAAAGGACGTGAAATGAAGAGCACAGTGTGGTGTTCTTAATAGACTGCCTAGGATTTACCGCAGAGCTCGTACTGTGTGACTCCCGTCATGTCCAACAAATGCAACTTTTTGAAGAAACTAGAAAGATTTACTCAGCAAATAAAGTCTATGCGATTGTATTCCTAAAGAAGTTACATATCTTAATTTTATGGTGCTTCTATCAATTCCATGTACAAAATAGAGAAAATTTAAACAAGGTGGCAGTGCAAAAGGACTTATGAGACAAGTTTTCCATACTTTGTGCAATTGCTTAAAAAGAACAGTTTTGGCAACTAATTTTGCTGGGAAACTTCATATTTTTATTTCTTTATGGTCTGCCAGCGCACATCTGTGTAAGTGGACAAAAACTCTGTCAGAAAATTCAGCACTGAAATAAGCTTAGCTGAAAGCTGAAATGATCCAGTTTCACTGGGGAAAGTATCCAGAAGTCTGCAAATCTACTGAATTACTCTTAACCAAGACAGCACCCACTAATAATTCTGCCCAGCTTTGGTAGTGTTTCCTGACTGGGACTATATATCTGATAGCTTCCCCATGCTCTCCAGACCTCTTGCCTAATCTTAAGGGCTTTCTGTGGACTTCATTACTGCTGCCAATCCCAAGTGTCACAAATTCCATGAGGAACCAAAAAATAATGAGCTTTAAAAAATGAATTTCAGCCTCTGGTTTCTTAACTGTATGGATCATATTCTCAAACTTTCAGTGAAACGGTGAAGACTAGAATTTTTCTTCTCAGTGAACGCTGATAAATCCCCCTCATTCACGTGACTCCTGGGGCTAAGGATAAAAAAAAATGACGAGACAGTCACAGTGAGACTTGGTAACCCTGACTGTTCTTTTGAGGTGGAAGTGCAATTACTCAGTTGAATTCATTTTGCATAAATAAATAAATACACGTAAATTAACAGACGTAAGCCAACAGAGAGGACTACATCAGTGACTACCTCACAAACTTTGCTCTACCAAGTAACTTAACACAAGTATCCAAAGACACGACACTCTAAGATGGGAGCTATACGTAGAACCATGCAGCTGCAGTCAAACACTCTGAAAAGGTGGAAGAGATGCTTTCCAAATGCATTCCATTTTTAGCACTATTTTATTGTTGATCTTATAAGGAACAGTTTTATTTAGGGAAACATAGCGATATTCTAAAAATGGAATGCATTCATTTGCTATTTCAGATAAAACGTGCCAGATTGGAAGATAAAGCCCTAGCATCTCTCTAAGAGGAAAACAAACAAGTAATTCTTTTGTCTTTTGAGGAGAACACTGTTTCTTTGTCATAAAGAGATTGAGCTCTGTGGGTCTTTTTAATCCCCATGAAGAATTTTGCAAATATTTGCAAGATGTCAAAAATAATTAGACAAAAGCAGTTTCACCATCCCTGGTATAAATAGTACATACATTGTAGAGATCAAAGGACTTCATTTCCTTTCTTGTAAATCTAAAAAAAAGTTCCTTTGAAGAAAAAATAGGAAACAATGGTAAAGAAAAAAAGAATGTAATATATTTATCTATTAAAGTAACTGATTCTAGTAAAACTATGTCAAAATAGGTCTGGATTAAAGACAGTTATCTCAAACATAATGAAGTGCTGAGCTCCTGCAGCTTTACCGCATCTGGCGAGAGTTGCTGATTCTTAGCAAATATTTAGAATCGCTCAAGATTTGTCCATTGCTGCTTTTGTTCAGGGTTAATAACATACAGCATACTTTAAAATGATGCTTGCCCTCACAAAATATTTCAAGGACTGACAGAAACAATTAAAATTGCACTTCTTTCCAAAAATTTTTTCCTGTTCTGGTTACAAGCAATATCTACTTCAAATGAAATTGAAAAAGTGGAAACTATTGATTGTGCCTGTCAGCTGGCATCACTGTCCCTTTGACAGCACTTTGTGTCCAGCCTCTTTCGTGTTGCCACTGCACAGTCAGCCAGAGTCCCTCCATCTGGGCAGGTCTTTGCACAGCATCACATGAGATAACCACATTTTAAACAAACAGCATTATATTGTTTATTATTGTTTAGCTAGGTATGTACCATTAAAAAAAGACAAAAAAAGCCCAAGAGTAGGTAAGGTTTCTGAAATCCTTTTTATGCTCCTGTTTTTGACTCTCCAGCTCACTCTTTCCCTTCCTGATCTATCAGTTTGCTGTTGCTGACAGTACATTTCATCAACCCCATCATTATCCTGCAGACAGGACATTTCAGTCCTGTTTTCATAAACTAAGAAACTGAATGAGACCATGCAAAGAAAGGATTAAAAAATATTCACTTCAGACAAAAGAAAATTAATATGAAAAGAGAAAACATTAGCATAGCATCTCTGTCTGTTAGGGCATTTTGGCTACTTGCATGTGTTGCTTTCAGTGCACACATCAAGCAAAGAGAAAACCCACGGTTCTGTCTCGCCTCGATCCATGTTCATATTTGTGGAAATCAAATGGAAGTAGTCCTCTGCTTAAAGTTAAGCTAGGTACATATCTAAATGTTTGCAGGAACTAGACCTCAAACTGGAAAGAATAAGCAGCTCTTCCTACAGCACATTCAAGCTCTCAGCCAGGCGACTTTTGTGTAACAATCTTCACTATCAAAAATATCTTGTTATAAGGCATTGAACTGCAATGTCTTTCTAGCTTCTCTTGCTGCCACTAGCACTTCGATATTCACGGTCAGCATTGTGTATTTTTTTCCTCTCCTAGATATGGACGAACTATGACAGTTTTTAGCACAACATAATCTCTCATAGTCGGAGTACTTTGAAGATGTAAAATGCAATTTAATTGCCAAGTATTACTACAGAATAGAGAAGCCTCCCGGCGCCTACAGCACAGTATGCTAATACAGACACCACCCATCTAAGCAATGTTAATCATACACACATCTCTCAACTCTGCTTCAGCACATGGGTGGAGATACGTCAGGATAGTAATTCATTACTACATCTGCTGCACTTATTTCCTATTAACTCACCTATCACAGCAACCTCATCAAGACAGACAGATCAGAATCAAAATATCCACTGTTTCACTTATAAGTGTCAATAACAAATGAAGGACCTTTCAAAAGCTGTCGCTCTTTGAGTAGCAGGGATCTAATGTTTCTACTTTTACAATATAAGAAAAGATAACAAGTGAAAGGTGGAAGAGAAATAGCAAATAAAAAATACATAGATCTCTAAAACCTTAATAAAAGAGGACAGAAAAGACAATCCTCACTTTATAGGACAGGTAACTAAGGCACGAGATGGACAGATACATGACAAACCACAAGGACCCCAAGGCTCTGGCTCATCTTAACCATGGAGGCTTGAACACGTCCACAATGTGGGCAGGACGCTTTACTGGATTTATAATTACGCCTTGGCATTCTGGCTAATGGGTGCTCTCAAATCACTAAAATTCAAGTGCTATTTGGAATATTATGGCTTAGTCAATGCCATCACTTAGTGCCACATCAAATAGAAAGGTAAATTCAGGACTTTTTCCAGGCTTATTTTGGTGGCATTTATATTTTCTTCTCATCTCTACCACCCATAACTTTTCCTCACTGTTTAATTATGCCTCATTTTTAAACCCCACTCACAAATAATCCAGGTTCCAGGTGACTCCATTGTAAGATAAAAATATTTACAAGTTCACTATTCTAAATCAGAAGTAAGTACATTATACAGAAAAAAGGTGAAACTTTTAAAGAATAAACTATACCTGTCTGTATAGTTGTCCTACCTATTTTCTGATGCGTCCAATACTGCTTTTTTTTTGCCCTAAATATTCATGTACCTGAAACCTTCAAATACATTTTACTGCACTTTGCTCATCATGCTTGCTTGCATAACTGTGGTATGAGGCTGTGTTTTAACTCCAGCTGGAAAGCACCCGCTTCGCCATCCAAAGCCCACCTAGCTCAGTACTCTGCTCCTCCCGGCGGACAATAACGGATGACCGAGGAAGAGTGTAAGAACACGGCAAGACGAAGGGACTTTCCTGGTGTACTCTTCCAGCTTTCAACAAGGCGATATCTAGACCCTTCTTCCGTCACACTCAGCTGAAATTGGCCAATGGGCTTAAAAGTTGCTGGGGGTCAGGAGCAGCTGTTACCCAGACACAAGGCAGTTTCATAAACTCCATTTCCTTAGGAAAGCCTCACTAAACATGCAATTTTAGTAATGGAGGGAAATAATAACTTATTCTGCAAGAAGGGGAAAAAAGTGATACTTTGCAGAAACTGTTTGTTACAAAGTATTTGCCCAGTGCTAGTATTAGGTACTAGTTATATTCTAACTGTAATTTGAAAAAAAAAAAAGAAAGTCAACTTAATGACCTAATAGTATCTAAAGAAGACAAGTGGATTAAACAAAAAGCAGTCATACTGGGCAGGATGTGCAACTACTTAGCAACATTTACAAACATTTACAGAAAACTCTCACCAGATGCACGTACCCTCATTTTGAGTCTATTCATTTTGCCACGCCAGGTTATGCCTCGTGCTGCTCTCCTGGATGTGAGTTTGGCTCAAGCATGACTGAGGAGTAGTGCAATAATAGTAACGGTCATGACTCCCACTGCCCTTAGCTCTGGTCTCTTAATTTATCTTTACTTGGTGAATCTTTGAATAGTCATGTAGACATTGATTTCCTATCTTTGAACACTATGAAAGCTATAATTGTTGGTATTCTCTGTCCTCCATTTTTCCTGTTCGTTTTACTAACAATTTTCCCCCTACCATTTTAAGTGAAATCCCATTGCCATTTATGAACGACATTTAATGCTGAACGGAGGATGCGACCTTGCACCCATGCAGTCAAGGGCTGGCTCCTATCGCATAAATACTACGAGTTTGCACTGTGGGTCAGCAGGTAGCTGGTGCTATCCAGCAGCAAAGGGACAATATTGCAGCTGTGTCATAAATTGTTCCACTTCTCCTCCTGGGGAAAAAGTAATCTGTGTCAGTGCTTTAGCTAGGAAAAGTTCCTCTTCCGTCCCTCCTCCTCTCCAGCTGGCTATTAGGTCCTCTAAGCACAGCCAAGTACCCAATCTATCCTTTGGATACTAAGCAGGGTATTGCCCTGTACTTCTTTTTAAACAATCAAGATTGTGTTTTGTTTGAAACTTTACATTATTTGCTTAAATTATATGAAAACTGCTGATTGCAAAAGCTTTCTTACCATTTCTCTCAGTGGAGTGGAGGTTAGCATGACAAGTGACTGAGGGTTTTTTCAAATCACTATTTTGCTAATTTCAACATCTGACAAAAAATTTTTCTTCTAAATATGTTTTTATTAGAAGAAACACTTCCCCCCCCCAATAAACTGACTGACTCTAATTATGCTTTTCGTACTAATGAGACACTTTTCTAGGTGTTCATCCTGCTGGCACTATTCTGCACATTAGGCAGAAATAGCTTGGCAGCTGCGTCTCATAGTGGCAGATCTGGATCCGTTATTCTTTTTTTCCTTTTGTGTATTCATAGTACCCCAGACCTATAATGATGGATCAATCCCTACAATGATCCAGCTGAAAGCCACACAGATTTGCTCATTTTAGTTACTATGCAGTCAGACTGTACTGTATAGAAACATATGGCAGGACATTTGAAAGCAGAGCTGTCATTTTAAAATAATCACAGTGGCTCTCTTTTACATAAAATCATGAGAAATTGAGCTGATGAGCAGATGCCTTATTAAGCTCTTACCAACCACCTGTAGCCTGGGTAGGTATCACAAAAAAATCACTAGAGGTTTATAAACTGCTTTTTGAAGTCACTCTAAATTAATAACTAACAGCTCGGATACCCCTCCCCTCCCCTCCCCTCCCCTCCCCTCCCCTCCCTTCCCTTCCCTTCCCTTTTTCTCTGATTTCTAATCCCTTGTCACCCAATCGTGTGTGTGTGTCTCTTTTTTCTTCTGAAGAGCTGAACTCCCTATTTCAACAAAAAAGGTTTCTTGGCCCAGCTTTGAGAATGTGGGGCTCCAGCACAGCCAGCTGTGCTCCACGTAACGGTGACGCACAGCTGCATGCCCCAGGAGCACACACGAGAAAAAACTGTACTCGGACGAGATGCAGTTACACCACAAAGGAAATTGCTTGCTGCTATTATAGCTCTGTCCCAGGTGACCTTCCTGCCTACGTGGGCTCACTACTGGGCTGCTGCAGGGAGACAGGAGGTCTATCTGGAGTTTGTCTCCAGTGCTAAGTTAACTCAGATTATAGCTCAGCTGTAGCTCGTTATTTGGTTTCCAGCTACACAGAACATGCCTAAGCTTAAGTATTTGTGATTTGCACTGTTTGACCTGAGATAGGTTATGAGCTAAAGCCTCATTAAGCACAACATTTTAGCTGCTAACATAAGCACCGTGCAGGCTAGACGGAGGCTAGCTGCATCCAAAAGCAGCCAGCCCTGCAGTAAGTACCCTTGCGCGAGCCCCACGGGAGGAGCAGGCAGGTGCCATCTCACGCGTGCTGCGACAGCCTAGCGCAGCCCACTGATGCGCGAAAACTTGTGGCATGTGTCCCCAGACGTCTCACTGCCATTCACGACTGAGCACAGCCTTTATATGGAAACTGCCCTGCCCATGGCTCACCCTCCTCTTGCTTTCTACTGAATTGAGGGGATTAGATAGCCTAGACAGAGTCACTGTGAAGACACTGGCTTAATTTTCTTTTTTTCTGCGTTATTATCTATGAAGCAAACAGACCAAATAGGGAAGTACAAGAGCACACTACAAGAAACAGCCTCACCCATCTCTAACGAGTGTGAATAATAGTAGCATCTCCCAGCTTTATATTCCGGATGATATATCTTACCACACATTACATGGAAGTCATTGCTTTATAAATTCAAAGATAGTGTTTTTTAAAAGCAGCTACAAAGCTCTGTTATCTAGCAAATCATCTTCTCTTTCCATACGAAGGTGTAATATCTGCGGGGTCTTCATTTGTACTAATTACAAAAAATTGTAGTCCAGAAGATGCTTCTCAAGGAATACAAAAACTTTCCAAACGTGACACTTCTTGGGAGAAATACAGTAGGAAACACATGTCTGCTGAGTATGGTAAATATTATTAATGAAAAAACATGGAAAAACATAGGCATGTATTGGAAATGGATCCTGGACTTTTTTCTCCGGGCAGAATCAGTGTAACTACCTGCGGAGTGAGGAGTCTAAACTCTGAAGCTGGTACTGTAGTAGGTTCTCTGTCCTCTGGGCTGACCAGCTACTGGAGGGCATCAGAATCTGTTCCCCAGGATAAATCCCGAAGATATTCTTCCTGTACCATCCATTAACTTACTTTTTTGTTATTCGCTTCTGCCTTTTGAACTTGTTTTCTAACAAAACCCCACACCGTTAGCAACCTACCTTTTTTAATTTTTTTCTCGCCTTCCCTTGCTGTCCTCCTTCCTGAGCGTGCCCTGCTCTTGTTTGCTTATGACAGCCCTGAATCTTCTAAATTTCACTGACACTGCAGGGAATTTCTAGCCAAGTCTTATAAATCCTCACTGGGTGAGGGATGATGGTGCTCTGCTAAAGTAGCAGTCTCTAAATCATTGTCTCCATGGTGACATTACTGGTGGACTGTATTAAACCCTTAAAAGTGTCCTTTGGCTACTTGGGAGAGCAAAGAGAAAACTGGAAGTGTGTCATGGTCACAGTCTGCTCAGACTGGGGCTGTTCAGCTCTGCTGAATGCATCTTTAATCTGAGCTCCCAGAGAGGTGGCTATGTAAATATTATGCAGTGTCAAACTAATCATAGCATCAAATATAAACTCACACCATGGTGTTTGATCCTCCAGGGCACATTGCCCTTCCAGTACGATTTCAAATCCTATAAAGTATCTTTGGTGTGAAAACAACCTCCCTGGATCGTTTCCAAATCTGCCTCCTCTCCTCCCGCCTTACATATTGCACTTGTGCAGAACAATTGTAATTCAGCAAAGTCTTTAAACTCTATAGAGTTTAAATATCTTTAGAAACCGTCTTCATTTCTGGCAATGAAAGAAAAAAACTGAAATTGCTTAACCATCTACTGATTGCAGCATTTGGAGCTGGCTTTCGTTCTCACTCTTTATTCAATTGATATCTTAGCTGAGGCGAACACAAAATACACTCGTCTGTGCTAGCACAGGACTTGTCTGTGTGCAATGGTCTCTAGCAGCATGTGATTAACTTGAAACAGCTTTAAAGTTAACCTGTCACCGTGGCACATTTAAACTGTACATCAAGGCAAAGTGGGATGTACAGAACTCCTCAGCATGAGAACAAGACGGAATAAAGTTTGCATTGTAATTTATACAGTTCATTTAATTGTTAGGTCTTTTCACTAAGATTTCTAAAGACAGGGACAGTAATGACGCAAATAATTAAACTATGCCATCTGCAATATTTTCTACCTGCAAGTATCAATCACTGTAAAGTTAATTAATTAATTAAACCTCACATGAACCTCTGTGAAAGGAGGGAAATGTGCTCAAGACTTACTGAAACAGAGAGAGGTTGTGTGGTTGGCAAGATTATTTGACAACCTGATGGCAAAAGTGAGGCTTATGACCACAACGAGCAAAGGCCATTTTATTTTGAATAGAGTATTCAGATTTCAACAATCATCAGTATAACAGTGCTGAATATCAACTATGAGATTTAATGTAAAGGCAGACATACCTATTTGTTTGTATTGTGATTTATTACTGAGGTTGAAAGATTATGGCATTAAGTGCACCTTGCAGCTCTTCGTTTTAGCATTCAACCTTCGTTAGATCTGGCATATGTAAACTTTAGAATAGTTGGCTTCATAGTTAAGTTTTCCATATTTTATGGAAAATTAAAGAATAAACAGAAGCTTTTTGCTGACTACTTCTCCTTCCTAAAACTGGATTCTGCTTTTTTTTTTTTTTTTAAGTACTACACATCTAAGGCTTGTCCATAGGGCATGGCACAATGAGCCCAACCTACCATAAACAGCAATTCATTTGCTAGTGAAGAGGCAAGACATTTCCCACTCCTTTTACTATGCATACCTCCCAAAGAATTTGTACAGGAATTTGCAACTAAAATCTTTTCTTTCTAGACTATAGGAGCACTTTTGTTGTTGCTTACTCCTGTTAAATAGAAAGTGGAGTAGGAATAATGACTGCAACATGTGATAGGGTCAGAGAAACAGCTCTGTTCCCATTTCCATCACAGATCATGGGCAAATATTCCAAATAACCCATTGTCTCAATGGGAATAACCAATTCCTAGCACAGTTTTATATATGTAACACTCTTTGAATACTTCTGATGGTTGGTAAAGTCTCACTAGTAATTAATACATTAAAAGCTTCAATTTAAAAAAGATAACCAGCTTCCTAATTTGATTGTTTTAAAGTAAGATTAAGGGATATCTCTATCTGCTGTCCTCCCATGAATAGCTACCATATGTTGGAGTTAATAGAAACATTGCATCATCTTTTATGAGTGCATCAACTTATCTGCAATTAACTCTAGTTTGTCTAATAAAATTCTGTGACATTTCAGCCTACAGTTTATGTCACAGTAAAAGGCTCCTGTGAATGTTATTGCCGTAAGAATTCATGTAATGACTAAAGATAAACCCTTTTACCTCAGGCTGGACAGCTGAATACGCCAGCAGAAAAACAAAACAGATATTAGATAAAGATACAGTCAGTGAGGCATCTGAGACGAGGAACTCTTTGAATGAGTTTCAGTCAAAACTGCACAACCCAAGAAATTCCAGAATTTTTTGACAAAAAAAGAAAGAAATCTACAGAGTTAACAGCTTTTGCTTTGTGTTACTCTTAATCTCTGTAGAAGTGCTTAGTGCATATGAGAGTGAAAGACACTGAAGAATAAGGAACTTGCTGGAGAAAGACTCTAATTCTCCTTGCAATTTACTGAGTGTGGTGTCTGTACCTTTAAGTACAAGAATCTAGTTTCTTGGAAAGTCTTACCATAAACTATCAGATCCAATCTTCTTTGGGTAAGAGGTCCATTGAGGAACACCATCTTTTGGACTCAGTCACCCTCAGCTCAGTGAAACTATGCATTTAGTGCTTTCCTTCCCCAGACAGCACATTTGATGGGAATGGATAAATTCAGTGTTCCTGTCAATCCCTGGCCTTGTTGAAAGCATTCCTGAAATTGTTAATTAATGCCTGTGCAGACGAAACTGTGTTTCTGGATGTGGATATGAAACAGGGCAAGACCCCTAACTTCCCTAAGAATATTTAAACTACGCTAGCACAGACTGCTTTCACAGACCATTGTGACAGACCTCAGCACTTTTTACTCTCCAAATTAAAAATTCTCCCACTTTGACATAAAAGTTACATTAGCCTACCTTTTTCTGAATGTCACACATTATTTATTTAATTTAATTCCCTTGTCTTCAAAAAGAAAAGGAAAAGGGAGGAGGAAATTGGATTTCTGGAAAGGTTGATAGACAAGCATGGATTGCAGCCAAAACCTGATTGAAGAAAATCTGTCAGTTCTCCATTTAAAACTAAAAAGCAACTTTCCAGCTGAGGATTCATCTTCAAACATGAGCCTAGTTCTTTAATGAAAAAGAGAGCAAAACACACTTTAAAGAACTGTCCTGAGAGACACTCAGATACTTTGAATTTGTCACACCAACCTAGATCAACAAATGTTATGGATGAATCTCTTTTTATAAGACAGAATATCTGAAAAATATCCTATGATTTGGGGTTTCTAAAAGCCTCTCTGCAACTATTTATGAAACAAGATCACATATAAAAGACCTATTCCTCACCCAATGGCACTGCAGAGGAAGTCTACCTCGTGGACAAAACAAGACGACAACCCTCTACATATAGCTTTATATTGTTTCTGTTGTGATATGTTCATCTAGATCTCAACTAGAGCACAAACAAAATTTCAACTTTATGCTGGAAATCTCTGTGCAAAAACCCTTGTGCAGATAAGTGTGTGAACCTTCAAATCATGTCGCTGCCTGTTAATGACTAGTTTGGCTCTAGAAACCGAAATGGCCATGATACAGGCTATCTTTCTTCGAATCAGCAGAATGGACTTACGACGGTTTCAGGTCACTGCTTGTCCTATTTTTGGCAGCATTCTATCAATCAGCCTGTTTTCAAGCAGAGCAGTAGCAAACAGGCATATATATTTGCGTGTAGACCTTGAGTTTCCCTAGTTGAAATGCATTCTTAGCTATGTGACGAGTAACAGCGTTTTTCCCAGTTAATGCATACTGATACACTAACTGTAACTGGTATGTGGAGAGCCCCACATCAAGACTAAGATTTTCCTAACTGTAGTAGAAAGTGGATAGTTGGTGATTTAATGTTAGTACCTTAATGATTTATAACATACCCACTGAATATATAGTTGTAATAGACATGAACGCCTTTTAAAGACAGAAGCTGTTTTGGAATTTATCTAGTCACTTTATGTTACTTCACCATAATGTCATGGTTTATAATATTATAGCAATGCCTAGAAGAAGCCAGTCATGTCAGTGCCACAATTGTTTGAGGTCTTTTACAAAAACATACAAATGCTACTCCAGGGAAGAGGGTAAAGCAAGCCCAGGCTTACTGGAATAAGAGTAGTCAGAGGAAACATAAACACAGCACAATAAAGCCAAAAGCATCTTCCAGTGTATTGCGAGGAAGTTTTTCTATCATATCATTACTGATTGTTTTATTATTGGAAGTACATATTCCTCTTCAGATACTTTTCCAGAAATGATCTTAAAATTTAAAAAGATGGACAAAAAGGGCTGCCATTACACTTTCCCAGTCCCCCTCTCCCTGCTTTTCCATTCCCCAGCACAAAGAAAACTTCTTGGGAGTCTCTGCTCATTGATGTCTTCATGTGCCTTCAAGAATGAAATCACCAAAAAAAGAATTGGGATATATAAGGATGGAAGTTACTTTCCCAAGCAGTCTTTAAATGGAGACTGAAGGTAATTTTAATATATCCATTACTTGAATGAAATGCTGTATTATTATGTGTCCTTGTAGGTAATTTACTAGATTTAGTTTTATAAGACACAATAGGTGTTTGAATCAGATACACACTTTAATAATATTTGTTAACAAAAATGTTTACAAGGTGCAGCCATTTAGAGGGAGGACACATTAACCATAAAATTAATAGACAACGCTGTTCCCTTTGCTTTATTCAATACAAGATGACAAAGAGAAGCCTGTGTTTAGCTCTTTATCTGAAATTTTCTGTTATTCAAGTTGGAATAATGTACCCAAAAGATTTTTACACAACAATGAGCTGCAGAAGCCTATCAGTAATATTTAAAAGTGATGGATGTAAACGACCCTTCCATTTTTCATCCTCTTGCAATATTTATTCAGCAGAAAAGAGATGCAGGGTGGGAAATGAACTTTACAAAGTAATTACTTTTGATCTTGACAAAATCTATTCAAAGGCCTTCAGGTAAACATCAGTGTGATGGGTGCACTGCGGTTTGCAACACTTATGTGTCACGCTTAATGGAATTGTGATGTACGTTAAAATTAACAGCTGGTCCAGGGAATTACAGAAAATATCTAGGAAAAACAATCTGAACCACTTGTAATCTGTCCACTGGAAAATCAGCAGGAGTTACTTTGTATTTGGTTTTATTTCTGTGAAATCAAAAAGCATGACTTAAAACAGTAGGAAAATTCGCATCAGTTTGGCTTCTAAATGCAACTAATAATAGGTGATAAAAATATGAATTGAAAAAGAGAATCAAGGGAAAGGAGATTCCACCAGAAAAGTACTTACCACATGTAACACAGGCCTGTACATAGCCCCATTGGCTTCAAATGAACTATTTCCATACTTGCATATAGCATATATTCAAATATTTTGAAGGATCACTTTGAGAACTCATCAAGAGTTCTAGATATAATTGCAATAGTCTTATAAACAGTAAGGAAACAATATTGCTATCTCACGATATCTCCCTCTCAAAAGAAAAAAATGCTATTGATCTTCAGAATATGACCACTTCTCAGCCTTTTTTGAAGTCACAGGGTAGAGGACAGTGCCTTTGTGCCCCGAGTCTTATGAACATTTCCATTAATTTCAATAGTTCTGCTTGCTCATCTAAGTACCTGATCTCGTATGAGGAAGAGTAAAAGAGCAAAACTCATCAGCTAGATATGGCTAACACAAAATCATGAATTTTATACAATAGCATCAGCAGAACTCACTTTTTACAAAGAAAAGATGATAAATCTACATCAGTGTGGTAGTCTGCTCCCTCAAAAATCTTAATTTTACAAAATATCATAAATATTACTTTTTCACAGAGCCACAAAGTCTACCCCTTTTCTTCCTCCGCTTCCAACCACATAGTCCCTTTGGTACTGAAATTATGCTCTGGCACTGCTTGGAGTTGGATATCTAGATCACGGTGTTTGCACGTATTGGATTTAAACTCTGAAGACACATACTGTGCGGCTCCACTGCAGCTGTATCCCTGCTTTCACTGGGCAATTACAGCACATCTCACTGGCAAAGTGGAGCAGTATCAATCTGTTTACTGGGGGCTCACAAGAGAAAAGTAAGAAAGCAAGTGTGCTGTAGGAAGCAGTCCTGGTGATTCAGTGGATTACGCCCTAACTTTTCCGGTAGGAATGTGACCGCCCAGTCCTGACGCAGGTGCTAAAAGGGAGGTCTTGCTGCAGATACTCTCCTAGGCTGTGGTTTGATGAAACACCCGGCCAATCTGGCAGTTCTTTGCTACTGATATGTAGAGTGCTGCTTCCCCCTTTCCTTGCTTCTGGCCACACTCTCAGGGTCCTCCCTTGTCCTGGCTGCAGCTCTCAACCGGACTTTTAGCAAAACCAGCAAAACCAGCAAAAAATTAGACATATTTTTTTCCTTTTGGATTAATCCTCTGGATTAAGTCAGAGAGCTGGACTGGCTCACCAAAGGGCTAGATAGGCATCACAGCCAATATACAGGTAGCACAACAGAAGCATGCAATTAGGAACAAAAATGTAAGAGAAGTGAGGCTACGGCTTTTCTTGGCAGTGAGTTGCAAAGCAGGTTCAGTCCCTGCTGTGAATTCACACCCCTAGTGCCCTCAGCACTGAAGGCTTATTTGTACTTTCCTTAGAAAGGAATTATCTTTGAAGGTATCATGCTTACATCCATCCAACAAAAGTTCACTGACATTGCTACTGGATCCTCATTTTCAGTTTGAAACCACTTGTGCAATACTGCTGGTTGCTGTTGAATACTACCACAACCCATATGAAGTTGGCTGTATTCTGCTAAGAGGTGAAATTCTTCTTTATATAAAAGTCTGAAAAACACATCTGGATCACCCAGAATGAAAGGCACTCTGTAAATACAGCTATACAACAAGCAACACCAAATAAATGGATGTTGCTGTACCTGAATAGATTTTACTGTTTTTGAGTAAAATTCACTTTGCACTTCTTTCATGTCTACAAGCATATGCACATGCAAAGAGAACTGAGCATAACGGAGCATTCTAAGGGGAATAATTAGTGTCAAAGAGGACCCCAAGAAACTGGAAGCTCTATATTACAGTGAGCAGCACTGGAGGAGTTAGAAAGAAATGTGTTGTAAGTACATTTTCCTTACTGTACTTAAACCACACACAAAAAAAAGTAAAGTAAATTTTGTTGCAGCAATATACTTGGTATGATAGTTGTTTTATTACTCTAATGATTTTATCTTCTCATTTCTTCATAGATAAGCAGCAATAAAGAAAAATTGGTCAATAAAACATTTCTCCTTAATATTTTGCATATGTTCCTACTAGAGGTTACATTCTTAGTGTACCCAAATAAAAGTCTTCCCATTTAATTGGTTGTTATCTGAGGAAACAGAGCTAAGAATTTGAGAATGAAGAGTCTTCCAGATGGAGCTTAGACATTAACATTTAATATTTATGACATGGAAAGGCCACCATGCAAAACTTTACACAAGCTGCATGAAAAGGAAATGGAGAAATCAGGACTGGCTGATGCTCAGTTCCTGCTGTGGATGCTGCAGTCTGGGAAGTGAAAAGTAAAATCTGGTATTCAAAGAAACCGAAGGAGATTCAATCTAGGGTAAAAATTTTGATGAAAATATTACTTTAACAATTTGTGTTGTGCTGAGGCAGGGACCTTTTCATGAACTATAGCTTTATCATATCAGCTGCTGCACAAACTGTTAATGTCCAAGGAGCCCGCAATCTAACCAGAGGATAAGAGAAGTAGAGACAGACAGACGGGGAAGTGGAAGGAAACAGTAAAACCATCATTCAATATGAAAAGTAGAAGACTCCGCTTACCAGCTGTCTACATGTTATCTCATTTTTTGTTATACATATAGATAGGTTTAAAGCATTCCAATGTAAGGGTACTGAGGTCCAAGCAAGGTAGATTCTCCTCCTGGGCCATAACATCATGACCCACAAAAGGTGACAGATGGGTCTTGACTATAATCCTCAAATGCAATGTCACTGACATACCAGCGCTTCCCTCCTCCTCTCACTCTCTCTTAACATTTGCTTCTCTTTGGCAGCCATGTGAAGAGAGTAACATCTTACTTTGAGCCAGCAGGATAAAAAGGATGGCAGTTTATAAACTGGTCTTTAGACTCTGGTCTAAATTTTCAGCTTCTATTTCCATTCCTAGATACATCTTTTTCTCCCGTTTAGTTGTTTTACCATGTAACATTTAGTTTTAGTTTAGCTAGACTGAAATCTTGTAAAAGAAGAAAAAGTGATTGTTTTATATAACTTCTAAGAAATCCTTTCCTTGCTGGAAGGGATATGGAATTAAGCTGACCAAGAGCATCCTGGCTTAATACGTTTTTGAGATGCTGTTAAAAGGTGAAAAACACCATGATAGTGTTTCCCAGCAAGCAGTAAATGTGCATAATATTAAGTGCATAAAAACATGCAGGTGTTGTATATAATCTTCTGATGCGAGTCATCTATGCACAAAATAGGATGTGCATGATGAGGTCTGGGAAAAATCTTGGGGCTCCTCTTTTGATCTAGAGGGAGAAGTCTTGAAAATTTATGAGGATTGTAAGAGAGTCAGCAGTGGGAAGCACGGAAGGAGGGAAGGAAGAAGGAAGGAACAAACTGTAAAATTACATAATAGGGTTGATATTAATTCACAGTTCAACTATGGGCAAGTGGATATTTGGTAAATACTGTAAGGCAGTGAACGGCAAGTCATGACAAACTATGCTTTTTATGACTCAGATTGAACTAGGCCAGCTTGATAATCTGGTCTTCTCTATTTTCTGGCTCAGAAATTTGCCTTTTTCCATTTAGTATTCTTTTAAACCCGATATTAAAAGAGAAGGATATATATGTTTTGCCTTTCAGCTAGATTCAGTTCTCCTCAAACAAGAAGGTAGAGTTTTCCCTACAGAGTCACTTTTTTCAGAAGGGTTACACTTTGAAGGAAAAAGAGGTTTTCTCTCTACTGGGGACATAAGAGCCTTGCGGGTAAAAGCTGCAACGTGTATGCATTCAATCAAAGCATTCCCCTGCCGGCTCCCGAACCAATGGTACTTTCACCTCCCTCTGGTGGACTTTCTCTCTTGAATGCTGCTTTGTTCCAGCATCATCAAAACGAGAATGTGGCCCTGTGGATAGGATATGTAATCCTCTGCTAGAGATGATTATGGTTATTGCCATTTTCACAATCTATACCAAAGGCCACAAAGTACTGATCACCTGGTTCAAAGGAACTACGTCTGGGAGCAGATTTTATGTCATGAAGCAATTGCCGTAAGTGGAGCCATCCTGCTAAGGCCATCCTTTCTGCCACTTAGACCCCCTTACAGAGCAGACTGCCATTGTAACGGGTTACCTGATATGATTATAGAGGAGTTTGGGGAAATCAATCACATCTAATAACCTACTGATTTTGATACTATTGTAGTAGTTTGTACCTAAGACATTGAACTGAGTAAACTCTGCTCAGGATTGTCTCCAAAATTGTATATCAAAACAATCAATAACTTGATTGAAGTCCTCTTCTTTCACACCAACACTGCTGACTGATATCCCCAAGTTACATTTACAAGTGGATAGCTCTGAGTACACAAAGCACGTCACTGCCAGCAACCGCACTAGCACAGTGGCTGGCACGTTAGAGCACGGTACCAGCTCAGGCCCAGGACAGCAGGGTAAGTTAAATATCGATAACAGACTGTTACAATGGCCAGACATAAGGCAGGCTCATCTTAAGCTAAATCACACTTTTCAAAGAATAAAAATACTAATAAATTACAGAAAATAATAGTGAAATATTAAACTGCAGTGCTGCTCCTCTGTGCAGCTCACTCTAAACCTATACTTAGTCTCAAAAGTAACTTCCTCCCATGTACCTGCCTAGGCTCACATTTCTCACCATTTTGACATCCTGTCGACACTGTGCTTATCCCCCTTTTTGTCCATGTGCCAATACCTTGCCATATGGTCAGCTCTGGAGACTAAAGCGGAGATTTTGTGGAGAGTAAAGCTTCGAAAATCTGGACCCAAGGACTGTTCAGCAAACTTTTGTGTTTGGAAATAAAACTTTCTTTTTCGATATTCCATTTCAACAAAAAAGTTGTGTTTAGGGTCAATCCAAGCAGAATTTATTTTTCCCTTATTTTGGCAGCTAAACCAAAAAAATCAATTATTCACAAAGCCCTAGGAGCCTTGCTTCTATCACCAGGGAACAGTGCTCCTCTAATGATTTTTTGGAGTTATTCTGGTTTAACAGTAAAAGGGCTGCATCTGAGTTGAGCCAAGCGCCTTTTGCAAGGTTTGTGTGTCAGCTTTACACTGCTTTTATTTTCTCTTCTCCACAGTCAGATTGTTTGAAGCCTAATACTGTGATCATTTATTTACACATAGCCCAGAAGGAGGCAGTTCTTGTAGTTTAATATGCAATACAGATTTCTGCAAGTGATTGTCTGTGGGCCGCATTTTCCACATTAGACATATGGTGTAAGTTTATTGTGCAGAAAAGGATGTTGTTTTCATCATGACATTATAATTTTGTAATGAACTAATTTTCATCTTAACCTACTCGTGGATGATCTATTGGTAGTGAATATAACTGTCGGCCCTTCTGGGCTTTTCTAGAGTTATCACAAAAGCATCCAGCACTTTACAAGTCCCAAGACTTGTTTTCAGATGAACCACGCTAACAGAAGGATGAATACTGGAAGAGGAATAATTTGCATATTACTTCCCAAGGAAAAACAAGTCCTCTTCAGAAATGAAACCACAGTTCTATTTGAAGACAAAAAACTGCAATGAAACACTCCTAAAAAGTATTTGACCAATATTTTATCCAGTACATGCTGAAGCTGTTGGAGCTACACTGATTAGCTTCATATGGAAAACTGACCCCCAAAGTCACCCCTCAGTTTGGATGAAGAACACGGAGCCTGAGATGCTGATGCCACTAATAAACGCCAGCTCCGCACACAGTAGCGAGCACAATTAATTCTAGCTGCAGAGGATCCCCATTAATACCACACAAGAACTCTTCACAAGGATACATTTACCCATGTTTCATGTTTACCTTAATTAAGAGAACATTTCAGTGAAAACTTCAGTAGTGCTTTAGCCACTAAGTCAGTCAGTAACTGACTATTCTAGAGCTGCATACTTTCTCTGGATTTTGTGGTTGATGAGGTTTCTTTTTTTCCCCTCTTTTTGCAAATGCAAAAATTAGGTTTCTAGCTCTGGTGAAGGTCATAGTTCAAGAGCAAGAGCGGAGGGAAGAGTTATCAGGCAAGACATGCAAAGCTGGGTTCTGAACATCACTTTTTTGCCTGTGTTTCTTCTGGGCAGGAGAGCAGCAAAGAATTGGGCAATGCATGGATTAAGTATTTCTGAGGATCCAGCCCCCTTCTTTTCCCCTCCAATTTGCCAAGGTAACAAAGGAAATTTGCAGCAAAGTGGAAATTCAATCTGTTACTTTGACAGTTACCAATTAATTTCTTCTCCATGCACAAGTTCAGCAGCTTCTCTTTCAAAACATTCCCTTTTGAATTTCTCCGTGGATGAGTGTACAGACATGTTTGGAGACACTAGCCTATTTTAAGGAAGCTCCCGGTCAAAAATTATAGAATCTCTTTCTCTGCAGCAAGAACACTGTGAATTTTAATTATAGCTACGATAATTAAGATTATAAAGATTATAAAGTTAGGTCTTTGCCAGTTTCATGCATTCAGAGCTGGCAGTCAGTCAGTTACCCAGCCTGATTCTGCTTCATTTACACATACACACTTAGGAAACAAGAGTGGGGCTTGTAAGTTAAGAAGCTATCTTGAGAGTAGCTGAAAAAAATGGCTTTAAATTTTTGTACTGTATGTAGGTTAGTGACATAATGCATGTTTCACTGCTGTATCATTGGTAAGTCGCGCTAATTTATCTTGAATCTTTTTTCCAGTGTTCTTGTCTTGCGGTATTTCCAAGTGCAAAAATTGTCATAGCTGATGCTTGCTAAATGCAAATTACATGCAAGCTGTTAAAACAGAGCCTAAAGGCACGCATCAGGGTGTTGAGGGTTGTACATGTTTCGTTTGGTTTGAAAGAAGGGAGCAATTATGTATGGGATTGATTCAATTTATATACTACACTTAATACAGTATAACTGGCATTTTATCAGCTATTTCAAGAGTGCATCTCACTAGTGAAAACATGGTGAATCCCCATCACAAACCTTAACTCCCGTCACTGGAGCGCTGAGCAAACCCTCTGAAGCAGATTGTAAGCTGCCTTTTTTCTTGGTGGAATCCAGCAGCCTTGCGGAAAGTGGCACTCGGATAATTTATCGAAACTGCCTCCTCCCATTGACATTGCAAAGGCGCTGGAATATTGTACGTTGAAAAAATCTTTGGTACCTGCAGGAAGAAAGAGGAATTAATAAGCTGTGATAGGAGTGCTGCGAAAAAGAACTAGCTCTTGTTTGCTGATCTTTGTTACCTTCCTCTTGTGGCTATAAACACACACGCACCGGTCATGGGCGTGTAGGCCTATATAGGCATGCACACACACTTAGTTTACATAATCACATTTCTTGGTAAAAATATCACCTTCATAAACCACGAGAGTTACAGTTTAACTCTGGAATAAGGCAGCCTGTTACTGGACATAACTAGCTAACTTGTTTCCTGCTACTACGAGGTCAGATGAATCCAGTACCAGCAATAATACTATTGATTCACAAAGCAGAGGATCAAGGTCACAAACCAGACATTTTACCAGATCCTAGTAACCCACATGCAGTTTCCCCAATTGCCTAGACTAAGTTTAGCAATTTTATAAGGCATGCAAATGTTTGCAACTTAATTGAGAC
This sequence comes from Dromaius novaehollandiae, assembly GCF_036370855.1. NCBI lineage: Eukaryota > Metazoa > Chordata > Aves > Casuariiformes > Dromaiidae > Dromaius > Dromaius novaehollandiae. The sequence goes on from NC_088113.1 coordinate 16,899,301, forward strand.
CTTCAGCATTTTTCATTAAAAAAAAACAATAAAAAACTGTCACAGAAACAGAATATCAGGGCCATATTTTAAAATTTGGGGGAAGGTTATGATGCCAAGATGAAGTTTTAAGTTAGTCTATATCCATTCCAGATAATATGAATGAACATCTTTCCCCCCTTGAAATCCTTGAGTAATCTTTTGCTAGTTCTAGTGCAACCTCATTACTCAGCTTCTGTTTAACCTTTTAAATTTCATTTTAATTTCATTAAAAATACTGCTTTCCTCAGTTTATCACTCCAGCCATATCATCCCCTCCGTCTCTTCTCCATTCATGCCAAACAATTATTTTGGCACATATCTGCTTAGGATCTGGTTCATTATCTCCTGAAGAACATCTTTTTCTCAAATGTCAAAACAAAAGGCAGTATGCTCAGCTGTTCTGCAGAAATTTGCAAACTAATGGACCTTTCACTCCAGAAACAAAGGACTGTAATTGCCCATTTCAATGTGGTTAGGAGGATGGGGAAGATGGATGAATAAAAGTGATAGGTCTTTTACCACCGAAGAGTAATGTTCGGAGAACATAGGGGGAAGTGCGTAATTAGTTCCAGTTTTCCTCAGAGAAGAGACTTAGCTTCCAGAAGGGCTGGACTAAAACAATTTGGGTGAGCATGTACAGTTTTCAAAAAAACCCCATCTATGGCACAAGCAAGGGGAAATATGGTTTGCACAACACATGTTAAAAGTAAAACAAATTGGATGCATGTTTGTTTTCTTTTTCTAAAATGTTTCTATTTTCTTCTAAAGGTAAATTATTTTAAATTATATTTAGGTGCATTCGTATGCTAATAGCTTTCAGGAACAGCATCTTTCTAATTTCCCGCTCCAATAAGTCCTTGTCATGGGATCTCCTGCCCATGAAATGAGTCATGTTGTATGCTGCTACCAGCCGGCACGATGTATCATAGCAACAACCATTAACGTGGAAAACTCAAACAGAAGACACACCTGATGAGCACTGAACTGATGATCTAGAAGACCTCTTAGAAAGCTCCTCAACTATTTAAGTTAAAAAAAAAAAAAGGATTTCAGAACTATTTTAGCTCCTGCATTCACAGAAACTGTATGTCCAAATTTTAAGCCTAACACGCCTCTATAGTGGATGGATCACTCTATTGCAACGATCTGAAAATCAGGAACCTGGCCACAGCACACAACAGGGGTGTGAAAATAAGAGGCTTCCCATAACTGCAAAGCAGGCTACATGTTTGTTCCAATATGCTCACGAGCCAAGTATCTTAATGAGCAAATTAATTTGGGGAAATAGATAGCAGAAAGCTAGTCAAAATTTTCTCTCTCCCCTTCGGTGTCCTGAAAACTATGCCCAAGCTCAACCAAATTCAAAGTTTCTGAGCTTTAAAAAACTTAATTCATGTTTCTCCCATATTTTTTGCACATCTTTATTTCTCTTTCTGGAATAAGTTCAAACACAGGTGTGCTGAAGTAGAGCCAAAAGAAGGATTTTTCTAGGTAATCTCTCATATACGGAGCTAAAAGAACTCTCTTTAAAATTAAAATGTGATTTCTGCTACATATTTCTTATAAATGATACATAAACACTTTGCTTACAGAATGAACAGTGCCTGAAGATGAGTTAGAGCTGATGAAGCTGAGGTCCAGCTATGTCGACATTTTTTGTTAAAAATACCCCAAAGGTATTTGAGCTGACACAGAGATGACTTATCCTAAATAGCAGCAAGAAACCGGCAGTGGCAGAAATGGGAATCTTGTCTCCTGCAGTGCAAAATTTGAGCCATTAAACCTAACACTTACCTCTCTGTTTTTCTGACTAATTTCGTAGACTTTACTTCCCTGATAATGTTGGAGTGACTCAGACTCCATCCAGACATAAGAACGGTAGAAATGGAGGGAATTTGTGAGTGGTGCTGTCAGCTAGGGCAGAAAGTACAGAGGAAAACACAGTCTTCCTCCAAAAATCTTGCAGCCATGTCCCAAGTAACAAATGTTTCCATCGCTGATTCACAGCAGCCCAGCAGTAAGGAGACAGACGATAGACCACTGCCACAAAATCCAAGAAAATGTAATGAGAGACCCTTCTCACCAGTGCCCCATCTGCTGTATTTTGTACAAGGGTATAGAATTGTTTTGTTATTTACATTAAGAAGAAATCCAACAAAGATCCAAGTGATGGTGATGTGTGTTTATTAAGACCTGACGTATCATCAGGGGGACTTTCAACACAACGAGAAAGCAGATGCTCAAAATGCACTTTAGCGAGAGCGAGCCATATATGGGTCAGGAGCGCACTGCACAGAGTAGAAAGAGTCATTAATACATTTGGCTGTTTTTTCATTACAACATGCTTGTTAAATAAGCTTGTTTATGCTTCATTCCTTTTTAATTTAGCGGGCCTTCTTTCCCAGTCCTACAAATGCTTTTCAGCTGATCTAGCATGGGTCAATATTGTCAAGTGGCCAAAACTACAATATGGACATAGTGGGACTCTTGTATTCCCTTGGGCTATTTTTAATTTTTACTGTCTCTATGATCGCAAGTCCTGAAAGTGCACTGAATATTAATGAAAAGAAGTGCAGTTCTTCTTCTTGGCTTTAAAAATTCAGCATTAAACAGCACGGGCTTGTCCCTCATCCCACAGCCAAGTTTAATTTCTCATGCTACTGTCATTTTTGTAAAGCAAAATAAATGTATAATTTTGTTGTTTAAATCTTAATTCTCGGGAAAGTTGTGGCAAATTGAAAGTGAATACAATTTGTTTGTTAACACCTAATGCTTTGAAACAATTTAGCATAAAAACATTTCCTGGAAAACAAAAGCCACTTACGTGCAGGCAACTTATAAAATGTTACTTGTTTATCTAATAAACTACCCTGGGGCCAACAAGTACATTAGCATTGCACAAACTTTCTGACTTATTCATCATCACTATTTATTATTAAAACTTTATCTGTTTCAACTTAGTGAACAGCTGCCTTGGGATACACTGCTCAGAGCAGAAGCAGCAAAATAAAGTTTATGCAATTTGCAGAATATTGTACAAAGGATATTAGCTTAGAACAATACGAATCCCCTGGATCATTTGCACAGCCCCTTTGGTGTTTAATGTTGGTAAATATTTAAATAACAGCAAGCCTATATAATTATAAAGATTCCTCTTCCTAATCCATGCAGATTGTACAAAATGTTGTAAATCATATCTATTACATGGTTTTAGCTAGACTAAGAACAGGGAGATGACTTAGATACACTTGTTGCCTTTTCTGGGAGTTTTATAACCCATCATCCAAGAATATATTGGCTTACAAGCAGAACATCCACACAAGCGAGCCCCTTGCGGTACATACACTGCGCGTGACCTGAGACAGGGGATTACAGCGGGCTTGAAAAGCTGAGGACCGGTTTGTTGTTTGCTGTGGTTTTACCTTACCACAAATCACACGTGAAGCAAAGCCATCCAACTGTACGAGAGTGATCTCCTTACTCTGTATTAATTTTGTACTGATGTACAGGGCAAAATGTAAAATGGAATTGGCCAAGACTTTTTTCCAGAGTTGGGATGACCCTTGGGAAGGGAAGGTCACATGCAGCGTAGATTAAAAAGTTCAGTTCCATCCAATCCTCGGTGTAAGCAACTGCCACTAGCGTCAGCAGAGCTGGGGGCCATTTTCTATCTTATCTAACATACTTCGTATCTGTCAGGATCAAGTTCAATTTTAAAGTCCTACTGGAAAAAGAAGAATGAGAGCTAGGGTTGAGTTCTGACACCGACACCAACCCAGCTGCCAGTCTAGTGTCCTTTACTTTACCTGTCTGTAGAAGATCTTAATGATTACAGTTTACAATATTCAGCACAGTCAGGGATCTGCATGTATTTTGGGTCTATAGATAGTTTAACCCATCTCAGTTATTGTAATAAAATGAACAAAGTTGCAATCAAATCAAGATAAAAACAAACCAATTCTCAGCACGTCAGTGGTTCTAAACCTATCCAGATCAACACAGCTAATTTCTAATCCAGTTCAGCAACTAGCCCAATATCATCATCGCCTTTTCTGTGATTGGTGCAAAATACTTTTTAAAACATAACTCTTCTTTCTCATGTCAGTAAGTGCCCAAATCCTCAGGCCTGTATTGGTCCAGCAGACTAACCTGGTTAATCTGATACTTCCACAGCAATGTTCAGGAAAGCAAAAATAAAAGAAAGTTAGATTCATGAAAACTCCTGTTTCTACCTAACTTGTCACCCCTTCCCCTTAGAAACAGGCACTGGGACTTACATAGATTTTTTTTTTCGTTTTTAAATTGACTAAAATGAATACCTGTGGAGTAAATAGAATATCTCACCCTTGAAGAGAGATTATGTTTCTTTCACTTATGAGAAAGGCCTTCATAATTCATTCATACCTGAGGCTCTTGTGAGTTATGGGTCCTTCACACTCTTTAAAGAAACATAATACTCACCCTTCATGGATGACGTCTCCTATATGTATTTAAATTGTAAAATTAAAGTGTGGAGATTTTGAAGGCATATTCTACATGTAAAACATAAATGCAATCATAGAACGTCTCCCTCTCCTGTTTGAAGGGTCTGTGAGATCTTAGGAGAACGACAACATGAAATATTATAGTGGAAACCAACACAGAATGTGCTGGATGCAAGACAGGAAGAAAAAAGAAATTAACTTTTGCTTTCATATTTGTCAACAGGATGTTTTAATTTTTTTTCAATGCTTTAGATTTATTTCTTTTATACTTTCAAATTACTAACAGAATCTGCGAATTTCATCTAAAAGTGTCAGCATCATGTCAATAAAACCTCTGACCGCTCAGATAATGAGGAAACATATTGAGTACTAAAAAAGCTAGATGTGTATGTGTAGAGGAGAGGGAGGCGACATAACAGAGTAATAGACAGTGCATAGACTTAGCAAATATTATACTAAAAATATCACACAGATGCTTTATTTTATTCAAATTGGTATATAGTTCACCAAATTTCTCCTGTCTTCTACTTAACTTTTACAGTTAACTCTTACTTAGCTATTACATGACACTATTCAGATGTTTAAATTGGTGCACTGGCTTGCAAACTAATTCCTGAAAGCCCTTTGAGAAGAGGAAGATATTGGAAGAAAAACCTCATTTTAAAAGGAAGATCACATCACGGAGGCTACGCAGATGCATGTCATCACAAATGCACTTTTCCTGAAGGTCCAGGATTACGTGGATGTCAAAAGTATTTATTATTAGACTTGCTAAAATTACTTTTCTTCGATTAAAAATGTTACAAGTATGTTTTTGATGAGTCTTTGTAGCCCCATCCTTCATTTTTTTCTGACTAGCCTCAGCCAGTGTTCATGGGCCTCGCCAACGCAACAGTTCCAGGAAAAGACACCAACCTTCCCACCACGTACTTCTAAAGGTCGATGCAACCAGCAAAGGTAGGGAAAGCATCCCGCCACTGCCCGAGCTGGTGCTTTCACACACATTGTCCCCCGGGCGAATGCCACCCTGGAGCTGGGCTCCCGGCTGGGAGCAGGCGGCCTGTGCAGATCCTGCTGCGGAAAGAGGGCCTGAATCCACGTAGGCACCAGCCCCATCACCTCCTTGGCCTCTGAACCTGTAACCTCACATGCCTCCATTACCCAAAATAGCTCCACCAGTATTAACAACCAGAAGAAACACATTTTGCATGGGAATTAAGCGTGCACGTAAGTATTTGGAGAGCTAGCCAGATAAAATTTTAGTGTCAATAACATGTATAAATGTTCTCTTCCAAAATAACTGTGGCTTCTCATGCCCATGCACGTATCACTAATCATGAAACACAGTACGTAAGCAAATGACAAAGGAACATTTAGACAGTTTGAAGTAAAAGATGAAGGAAAAATAAGAGGAGAAATGTTGTGCAGAAGCCTTTTAAAGAAATGGACAAAGTGCCACAGAAGAAACAGAACTGTCAGCCTAAAAAGATCCTGGGATATAGATCAAGATCTACCATGAGACTAGCAAAGACACACAGTGGTCAGCATCACATGGCTGGAAACATACAGAAATTCATAAAAGAACGGTGAAGTCTGGCAGGAATTCCAGTTCTGATATAAAACAATTAGAAGGAACAATTAACTCATCCATTTTGTGGAGAAGTCCTGTCAGCACATAGCTCGAGTAGCACTAAAATGGTAGTTAGCAATGATTCTAATATATTAAGGCAGCATAGAATAATTCTGTTTTATTGAGCTCATTACTGCACTCCTGCGTTCCCAACACTTTCATCTGTTACTAGCAGAAAATATTAATGCAATACTTCAGACAGGGGGAATCAGCATTGTCCTTTCCCAATGCCCTCAAGTCCTCCAAGTTCTGTACATCCGTGATAAAGTACGGGACTTGTTTTAAGGTTTGGCTAAAGGCAGAAGCTCGAATGCGCCTGGGTAATCCCCAGCTCTCACATATAGCTGCAGTCATAACTCTGCGTACCAGAGGACCAGGAGGCCGTATGACAAAACGAGATCAAGCGAAAGGGGGAAAAAGCAAGCGAAGACGAGAGCCCTGGCTGGGTTCTGTTAATGTGGTTCAGAAAGGGGAGAGGGCGGCATACGCTCCTTCCCCACCTCCGTAAGACAGGGCAGACAAGAAAAGATCAAATATATTGGTAACTTTTCTGCCCTTTCTTTCATTTTTGATATTTCTAAACAGGAAATGAGTCAATGAGGGGCATCTCTTGGTGAGACTCGGGCAGAATTAGATGCAACAGGAGTGACTCACACAGAAGAACTAACTTAGCAATACCAATAAGCTGTTATTGCTATTGACCAGGAACGAATTGTCTTTCCCTTTGTGTTGTAAGGGAAAAAAAACAGAGAAGGGTTTTGACTCCAAGGCATAACACAAAGAAAGTAAATGAAGACTTAAGTAGACTTCTGTGGTTCACCTGCTGGGAGAAAAAAAAGCCGTTTCACTGGAGAGACTGCTAATGACAGACAGGAGGAGAAATGGAAGCTTCTGAGCAGAAAACAATATGTGTTATTTTTCGTAGGGCAGCAGGATGCTAGACGAAATAGAAGCAAGTCCCTCCTTTTTCACTCGTAGGAAAACAAAGCCTACGAGAACGTGCCACTGCCCTGCAGAGTGCTCTGCTTAACTGGGGAATGATAACGAAGGATTGAAGAGCTGAGAAGACAGTGAGTTTTTAATATAAAAGTGATTGAGATGAAGGCAGACAGACTATGGTAGTATTTGCTTTTCTACAGTAAGGCTTTTTTTCCCCCAAGTTTCGCAGGATAGCTTACAATATCATGCATTATATAGGAAATTTATTTAAATTTTGGAAATATTTACTCCTCAAACAAATTAGCAGAGTTTTCTGTAAACAGAACAAGCAGACAAATGTTGCTTTGGCAAGACTTGAGAGGAAAATGGTAGTGGTCCAGAAGCATCTTCTTTTTATACATTGAGGTTACAGCAAGATGCCTTATACAACACAGTTCACCGTTTGTTAAGGCAGATTGCATCTTAAGACAAGCTATGAAATAGCTGTTCAGCCTCACCTTTGACTCTTACTTTAGGACCTTCACATCCTCCTTCTGTACGGTCACTGAGACAACACTCCTTTCTCTAATCTTTCGGGACCAGCCTTTTTTGAAAGAAAAACAGCAATGTGATGTATTGTAAGGAACAACTCTTGGGTGTAGATTAGAGCGGATTAAAAAAAAAGAGGAATTCAAGAAGAGCAGTGCTCTGTCTGCAAAACTACCAGGAGCAACCTTTTTGGGGAGGGAGGCAAGTAAGACATCATGAATAGCTTTTTCTCAAAGCTCGTTTCTTCCTAAACACATTGACTTAGAGGTTACCTGTATCATCTACCTTCTCTGTGCAAAGAGTCTCCTAGACACAGAATTTTCTCTATTTTGCCAGTATATAGCTTTTGTATTTTCAAGCAAGTGAGCCTTTTTAATGTGCAATGCAGGTGATCCTGTAACTATCCCACATTCTTGTAGCTTCCACAGCAAATGTACTCTTTAGTACCATAGTAATTGAATTTAAAGAGAGTGACTGCCTAGAATCAGAAATCTACACAATTTCTAAATGAAACCTATGGTAAGGCATTTCAAGAGTACTTGAGGACACGCATACACAATTTTCATCAGAATTTAAAAAAATCTGTGTTAGAAGTTCTGAAGTAATGCCCACGATACAGAAAACAGCAATTTTGAACCTAACAGAGTTAATGTGGATATTTCCATTCATTGAATGCTAAAGGAATATAGAGGTATGGCTTCTTATTTCTGTGATAAATTTTGTTTCATATACCAATTTATAAATTACAGTTTTTTGCAAGCATATGCTTAATAAACAACTTTATCATCATACAAGTCTGAATTTTAATTTTAAAAATTAGATTTGTTTTTCATAATGCGATCTATTAAATAGCCAGGAAAATTAAAATACACTAGAAGGAAAATGAAATGAAAGGTTTCCAGCCTAACTGATCAAATCCTTGGTGTTGTAATGCAGGCAACTTGCTTTTCTAATTGAACAGACAAAAATGCTGGTGTGGAAAGTCTAATGCAACCATTAAAGAACAGAGGGGTTGGGATGGGAAGGATGTATAATCATGTCAGTCCAACAATATTTGCAACAGTTTCACTGCATCTGAATGTGAAAACCAACCCTGGGCTTCCGTTTGCCTGCCACCCATGGCTGCCTTCGGAAACACTCGGAAGGATTTGCTGTGAGAACTGCAAAGGGCTCACAAATACTAACAGGTCTGGGAACCTGAGCTCAGACCAAACTTTAAACACTTTCATCAGACTTCAGAACAAGTAGAAAAAAAAAGATCACCCTAGCCTTTTTTTTTTTTTTTTTTTTTGCAATCATCTTACTTTTCTGTAAAAATCCCAGGGTAAATTGTTCACACGTGTCCCCCATCATCTTTAGCTGAACTTCTGTGACATATCCTACAATGAAGGGGATGTTGAGTCTATCCTTGAGATGGCACTGTTGCATTTCTGTGATTACTCCTAGTTTAGTCATGAAAAAGTCCTAAATGGGGGGGGGGGGGGAGAAGGAAGCAGAAGGAAATTAAACTATGCATCAACTGTCATATTACAGCATTTGTAATGTTGAAGTCCCTTCTAAAGACCAAAATGCCCTCACCTGTCTCCCTGTCAAACTCGGATAACTTTGTTGGTGCACCTAAACTCAAAAAAGAAAAAGATGATATTTGACTGTAAACCCGAAATTGTAGCGTTTTGCTCTTTGAAAAATGATTTTCTTCAAATAACTATCTTAAATTTAATTTGTATATGGAAAAGCAACTTAAAAAGATGAGTTTAAATACCAAGGTTCTGGTTAGGTTTGTTCTACTGCTTTAGACATCACCGTTTGTTTTTATCCATGTGTGGGAGTGGGCGCAGAGCACCGTGACCTTCCGGGAGCAATCCTGCGTGCGCACGGAAAGCCTGAGACCCGCAGGAACACCCGGAGCTCGAGCTCGCGCCGCCGGCGGTGTTGTTCAGCGGCGCGGGGCACTTTGCACTCCCATTGCACGGCTGACAGAACAGGATGCAAAGCACTGGCACATGGAAACTTAAACTTCAGATTTTAAAACTGAGAAATGCTAAACTAACTTTTTAGAGTCTTGTTTTGGAAGCTGCCCAGTTTTCCAAAGTGGGAAAACTCCTTGCGGAAGCTAGGTAGCTACGGTGGTTAGCTTGCGATGCCCAGGTGTTCCCAGGTGTGCCTTGCTCTTACACCCAGTTCATACTCGGAAATCCTTCATAGGCAGCAACCGGCTGTATTACCAATTGATAAACAAAGCTAAGGAAACAAGCCAGAATTAGAAATGAGTAGAAAACAGAAATGTGGAAAACGAAACCAAACCAAACCAAGCTGATTTCTCAGAAAGAGGAAGAAGCAAAACTAGACTTCTGCCTGTTGGTCTGCGTGAATAAAAGCGACATGGCAAACAAGTGGTACTGAGCAGCTCATGTGAAATTTTGCTTTTGCTTCGCTGTCTGGAAAGCAACATCTGACCTTGCGGCTTGATTGTTAGTTACCTTGATGAAACCGAGCTGATCTGCTAAGGAGAAGAGATGTACTGCAGACATGAACTGATCAGCTCAGCTGTCTCAGCTCAGCCAACCTGTCTGCATAGTTACTGAGACAGTTATTTCAAACATTTTCTTCAAACAAAATGCACCACTGTAGGCTTATATTCAAGAAGGAATTCAGTGATGAGGTGACCTTGTACAACCAAGTCAAGCATATAAATCAGCTACAGGTATTGAAATCCTTGCAGGTCATACTGCTCCTTACTCACACATGCTTACTTTTTTTTCCTAAATATCATTAATAGGGCATTTACAGGCTGGTAGCAGCTCTTCTTTGTATGTACAATATTTATTTGTGACGAGCAGAACTAGGAAAATTGCAACGCTAGATCATTGTCTCTAGTGCTCTGTCTACAGTGCTGCAAGTCACTGTGCCTGGTATTTCCCTCCAGATGCTCCAAAACTCCCAAAGCCAGAGGCTGCGTATCGGTCCTGAGGCCTGGGGGGTTCTAGGGTTTTTAGTAGATGCAGAAGACTATCTAAAAACTAAACTTTAAATACTTATATTCTTTCAATGAGCAAACATTGTGTCAGAACTTTTTTATATTATTTAGATATCTATACCATCTTTACAGGACAAAGTGAAAAAAAGATCAGCCCCTTAGCTGGTGTAAATGGGCCTGGGTTCATCGGCACAAATCGGCATACACAATAACATTTCAGCAGCTCACACTGATTCTGAAACTGGACCATCGAATATTATACGTTTAAAATAATAGTGTCAAGGTAGTGACCCAAGAGAAACAACGAAAATGTAACTCCATCAGCTTTGATGCTACAACTCAGTGTACAAAAATTAAACACCTGATTAACTGCTCTGCAGGATCAGAACCTCATTTTCACATAATTTAAAAGAAATAGCTTCTGTGGAGTCAAGGGATTAATTCCAGATTTTCTCAAATTAAAATTATTAAAAATTTGCTTATAGCATTATTATGCTAGAATTGTACATTGTTGGTCCGTATAATTTTTAGCATAAACATAACACACTAAACACACACTGTTTTAAAAGTGACACCTTTGCCAGCCAAGCAATAGGTCCTTTGCCCAAAGGACTTAGAAACTAGATAAAAATGAGTGTATAAAAAACTACAAAAACAAGACAGAGCGGGCTACTGTTATTAAAGCTCAGGTGTATTATAGAGTAGGCAGGTACAGGAAAGCAATATGCGCTTTTTGGCAGCCAGAAGTAACAGGCGCCCTTATCTGTGTTTCTATCTGTGCCCCTTATCTCGTGTCCACGTCAGAAAGCAATGGCATTGCAGCACAGGACGTGGGCTCCTCCAGTCTCAGAAACAGACTGTTTGGCTCTAAAATGTAACTATAACACAGTATTAAATAACTTTTGAATACAAACCAGAAGGTATGTTACCATTCTGATAAGAAGTGGAGTAGTGTGCTTGCAAGGTCTTTGAGAGCAGTATGTGCTCTCACAAGGGCACAGAAGAGCATGGTCCAATATGAGGAGTGCCATAAAAAATGGTGCCTGCATATGCTGGCTATGGGTGGAGGTGAGAACACATGCCAGCAGCTACATGAGGGAGGTTTGTGCTCTTGCCTCCATATACACTGATTGATGAGTGCAACACTTGCATTTTGAGACAGCTTCTAGCTGAAGTTTCATAATGATTTGTGTAAGATGCTGCAGCTGAAAAGACATTATCTTTAAAGATGAAGGCAGATAAATAGCTTCAAGGCATTCTATCCCCTCTAACCTATATAGTGCCTGTTCCCCTTAATGCTGTAGGCTATTTTGTCCATAATAGATAAATACAACTAACTTGTTAGTCCCAGGAAGCAAGCAGAATTCAATATCACACCTGTAAACAGTTATGCATTTCTACAGCAACTAATGTTTGCCAGTGTGGCCAAAGAATTCCCTTTATTATAAAAAAACCCAGAACAGTAGGGAGAAAATCCATTACTGAAGAAATACCCAGTTCTAGGTAGAAAGGTCAGAATTGCTCCTGGGTTCTCGACACTGGATGCACATAGCTCTGGGCACTTTAGCAATCCACTGAAGTGCTCAAACTGCGTTTTTTCTGTGCCACCCACAGGCTGCTACTAGAAGAATGAAATTGTTCACAGTCCTATAAAGAATGACATTAGAGTTAAATCCAACGGACTGTAATGACCATGTAATTTTTCCCCTCCCTAGTGTTTCAAAGCCTCTTGATTGTAGTAAAAACAGAACCTTCATTAAAAAGTGATAAAGTACCTGTGAAGGAAAGCTTCGGGAAATAACTCTCCGAGAACCCCTGATGGCCAAAACCCTGACTGCCTTCTCTGGACACAGAATAAACCTCTCTAGCTTGGTGGCACAAGTTATTAATTATATAAGCCCCAGCACATCAGCTGTTTTCAATACAGTTTCCATGGAGTTTAACACAGTGCACACTCAAGTCAGTGAAGAATACCAGGGTGTTTTGTGGAAGCAGTACAAATGAAAAATAATGGGGAAAAGCCCTAAAAAGGTTTTCAAGTTCAAAATTGGTGATGCCACAGCACGTTACTCAGTAACTCCGTTCTTCACTGTATCAAGGAAAAAATTGTGAAGTATACAAAAAACATAAAGCACAGTTCATGCCAGTGCACGCTCATGATCCGTATTGCTACTCCTTGTAAGGTAGGAAACAGCAATTCTGATTTTCGTAATTAAACATTATCTTATTTCCTACTCCTCTTTTACTTGCAAATAGCTTTAATTAATCCAGTTTCCTCCCTGCCCCATACCCCTCAGTAGCATTACTGGGCAGAGTTAAAATTACATGGCAAGTATCTAAGTAGTGACTTCTGCTTGTTTACAAAGTATTATATAATGGGCATGAACCATTTTCAACACTCCTTGTATTCAAGGTTCAGGTTAAAATAGTATTTGCTGAGTTCAGCCTCAGCAAACTTGGACTACGAAGGTGGCCTGAAAGCCTACAGGTGGTCTTTCACAGCAGGCTATTCCAGCTGAAAGCAGGTTCCTTGGTGAATTAATGATGGTCTGGTGCGGCCTGCTGTAAACAGCTGAAAACACTATCTTGAACAAGACTCCATGATACCTTACCTGACTTCAGTAGTACTGTGAACCTATCTCTACCTTACAGCGTATTGTAGTGTAGCTACGAAAGCATTGCATCAGATGCAGTATAGTCAAGTCAGCATGGTGCTACAATTAGAGCTAATTTGTTTATTGACATTGCCATCAGAGGTACCTTCTTCTGGTATTTGAGCTAATTTGGAGAACCGTAACACAGAAATGCACAGTATAGACAAATCCTGCATATCTCAGTTTGATGCAGTTTCAGAATTAGGAATCCAGAGAAACACTAGTCTCTATTTTAGGTTCCATGTTAACCTTTGTCTTGAATTTGTTCAGCAATCTGAATAGCGAACAGATATGTACAGCAGTGATACAACTTCCCTCCAGTCATGCAGAGCTCTCAGAGAGTGCAGGTACAGTGTAAACTAGCAAGGACACAGCCGTTAATTTCTGGGGTAAGTAACCAAACAAAAAGAATAAAAATCTCATTTATTTCATGTACTCAGCACAACTGGCAGCTGTCGTCATATCTGATAACTGATGATAAGACAAAATGCTCCAAATGTGCAAAAGTATATAAAGTGCTCTCAGCTAAGGTTGAGGATGAACTTTTTGACATTACATTGTTTGGAAATATTTTATAAATGGGCTATTTTTCAAAGGCAGTTTGCAAGTGTTTCAGCAGCAATATTTTGGCTCAGATTTTCAAGAGCGGCCAGCACTAAAAATCAAGCAATACTGGGTACGCTATGCTAAAATTGATATTTGTACAGATTTAGCGTATGTTATCCCCTTCTCTAATAAACTATAGCTTTTATGTTTCAGACCTAGAAAGAGTGAAATAATTCTAATAAAATTAAGAACATAATCAGGATTCCCTGGCTTTATGTATAAGAAACTACATTACAAATAGCCAATAGAGAGACATAAACCCCAAATTCTTCAGTGAAACAATATACAAGTTGTACCCTTACAAGGTGTTCTCATGAAGAACACCACTGTCTATTATACTGTGCAAATATCCGGCATCTGGATCCATATAAATTGCCATGAAGATTCATCATGTTCTCTTGAAACGTCCCTGTAAGAAACTGCAGTTGCACGAGTTGTCTGGTATGAGTTACTGCTACGAATAAATCTGACAAGCAAACAGCTACAGCAAAATGGATTGCATCTGATGGAGTGTCAGCTTGCTCAGTAATCTGTGGTCTTTTATGGCTGGAAAGAACGATACAACAATTCTTGAGAAGGAGTGAGAGGGAGCTGATATAGCCAGTATTTAAGCACAACTATTTTAAAACATCCCAAGTGCTTAGTATACTCTTCTAACTGCCTCGTCCCACAGTGTGATCAGCAAATCCTAATAATGCCAAGGTCTAAGATTTAAGAATGAATCTGATCGGGGTGTTTGCCTGTGTACGCTAATCTCTATTTTAGAGAATGCTCTAGAGATACAAAACCCTCCGCTTAATTATGAAAAGTATGCAAAAAATTGTGCTTTTTCCAGTAAAGACTATTGGGTTGATTGGTTTCTTTAATGAAATATGCCAAACCAAAAGAGATATTCCTATACTGGATTGAGCATATCCATTCCTAAGTGTCCTATCAGTTTAAAAAAACTGCCTGAAAATCACATCTTACCTTCTTCTGAAATACTCTTCCCATATCCCCAGATATCTTCAGTCATCTTTTGATATTGGACCAGATTCCAAGCACTGATTAAGGGGAGCATTTCATCTTTAAAGCATAATATTAAAGATGCCTTTTAGACACAATATTATAGTTGTTTTATATACTGTCTTGCTACCACTTCTTATTTTGCAGGCATGATGGTGAAACCTCTGAAGCTTTGAAGACATTGCCCTGTGCACATGAATAACAAAATGTTGAGCTGCATTTCTGAAATCATCCGTGCTGTCTGAACTACTCCTGTTCACAAACCCAGGCGGGCTGTGAATGCCCTGGGAAACTCTGCTTCCCGGTGACATTTCCAGTGCTTTTGATTTCTGCTGACCAGAAAGGAGAGCAATGTTTTGACCCTGAGGCCTTCAGTTTTAGAGTGACGCTGCAGATACATGTGAAATTAAAACAAAAAATGTATGGGGAAGCAGCATGAGGTATGGAAGAAAGTTCTGGCTTGAGAGCCAGCAAAGTTTACATTTGCTCCGGGCTCAGCTAGTACCGACCTTTGCCCACGAGTGAAGGTAGCTGCCCTCTACTCCCGTCGACTGCATCGACTGTACAGTGCTGCGAGCCTGGTGTGCTTCACATTAGACCTTGACCTTAGCACAACAAGGCAATATCCTGGATTAATGGTATCACACTATAAATAAATAATACTCATATACTGGCTGTATTTAAGTAATTTAAATTACCTAGTTTGATTGAGACTCAAAGTCCATTTTTGTGTAAGTGACACGAGCAAATATTCAAGCTAGTAAGTCCAGAAATGAGACGGGTTGGCCTCTCTGATTTTTAGTCTAAGTTCAAGGTCACTCTAACATCAAGGAAAACAGAACGTATCGACATTCCTTAAAATAAGTTACGTAATCACTCATAATGCCTTGATTTAAAAAAGAAATGTTGCACATCGCTCATTTATGCGAAGAAAACGTTATTTGAACAATAACAGTCTGAAACAATCAGGTTATTGGAACAGATTATGTGTTTATGCAACACTTCTCTTACGTCATGATTATGTGCATTTGTTCCTGTGATTACTCTAAATTATTTAAATACATGTTAGATCAATACAAAATGTTTAAAGAAAGATCAAGGAAATTCAGACATCAGCACTCACTCATAAAAATAAACTGGAAACATTTGTATCCTCACAGAAAATTAAGCATTTAAAATTATAGACTACAGAACCAATATAAATTCATAGCATAAGATTAAAAGTGTTGAGTGTACCTAATTCCAAGTGGATTATCATTTAAATATTTTCTCATTAGTTTTCCAGTAGCCGAATATTAATTGAAATGTGTGCACACCTGCAAGACTATTTAACAAGAAGAGGAAAAAAATTAATTCCAATGATGGATTTTTTGTTTTACTGGATATTTGCGTGTATAACATAACTCTGTGTGTGTGTGTAATGAACCAAGAGCTCTGCTTCGGGGAGAATACGGGTCCAGATTTCCATGCTGAAGACTAACATTTGGAAGCAGGTGAGAGGGAACATTTTAAAGTAAAAAAAAGTAAAAAAGAAAAAAAAACAGCTAGGAAGGCATTTCTGAAAGATGTTACATATAAATTTCATAGTACAATACTCATCTGAAGCATATCCTACTTTTATCCAGTAAATTAGGTCTGTGAATAGATTTCCTTTTTCTGTTGTTAGTTTAGTTTAATTTCTGTTTGTTCCTTCCACATTACCACTAGCGTGAGGTTTGGCTTTGTATCTTTTCCACTGGTGCAACAGGTTTTCCATTTACAAGCCCCACCTGCCCACTGTATAATGTATAGAGTGGGGGTATAAAAGTCTCTAGAAACATGGAGACGGCACTGCACTACGACAGCTGCTCTCGGTAGCTCTGCTGCTTCCTCCTGCACAGAGTTCACGTCTGCTGCCACAAGCTGATTCCAGAAGCGACAGCAAGTTGCAAACTGAAAAATGCCAGCGTGATTTCTCTGCATCCCTTCCGCCGAGGAGAACTTCACGGAATTCACCAACTATGCGCTCGGTAATTAATGGCATATTTAAAACCTGTGGCACGCATTTGCATTTTTCTCTAGAGGAAGAATAAGACAGCAGCTAGGTAAATACTAAGCAGAATTTCACACTCAGGATTTTTCCGTCTCAGTAATCTGTAAACTTGCTGCAACTAACTAAAGATTATATTTGCCTCACTGAGAAAAAAAGTCATCTTTATCAAAAACTTTTCTGACAGTTTGTGCTACTTCTTCCTTTCCTTTTTCTCTCTTTTTATTTTTTCCTTCCTTTTTTTCACTTAATCAATTTTCAGTTCAGGAAAAGAACTTAAAGACTTCTGATCCCAGCTTCCAGGGGATGGAATGAGGTGGAGAACTGGCTGGTTCAACTTCTGTCACTTCTTATTTTGAAATCTGCTGATGGTGAGTGGATACTATCTATTCCCTATGAAACTGTCAGGTTTTCAGAGGTCAAGAGAGACCTTCACTTCTTTCCAGGTGAATAACTGATATAGAGTGAGAAGAGAAGGGACCTAAATGGTCAATACCCAGAAGTAAGAACCAAATTTGCATATGTTTGTCTTACTATGTTTGTCTTATGGTTGCATTATGATTGGATCTCTAGATACCATTAATAATTAAGAGAAGAGAGAACCATCTGTTCAGTTGTCAATGTGAAATAAATCAGTAGTCCTGAGTCCAGGTAGAACTCCTCAAAATATCTATGCAAAACTTCAGTTAAACAGCTCTACTTCTGTATTTCAAGGTTTTATGCACTTGTCTTACCCCATCTACATGAAAGTGAAAAGAAAAAGGCCAAAAGTTCTTCATGTTTATCCAACTTAAAGCCTCCTTCCCCAAAGACTATTTTTTGTCATGCATTCCCTGTTCCAAAAATGGACGGACCTTTCTGAGCATATATAACGTGCAAAAGAGGGCCTACTGCCATATGGAAACAGCTGGGATGAAAGTTGAACTCATATTTCATAACCATGTTTGGTATCGACCCCTAATAGTCAAACTACAGCCCTAAATTCACAATTTGCCATGTAAAACCAGCCAGGACACACATAATTGGTGTCTGTATGGGGAATGCCACACTGCATCTGCAGTCCTCCATGGTGACCTTGAGGAACAGCCAAGAACTGAGGAAGCACCAAAAGCTATTAGCCCTAATGATGAGTCCTTCAAGTCCGTGCTGGAGCACATTATAGGCGAAGGGTATTAGACTTCAGTTTCTAATGTTCTCAGCTCAACACCTTTCACAGGTTACAAATTATGGAGTGATTTATTTTCCAGCCCAAGGTGTTAACACGAGTTAGATGTGAAAATTTCACTGGGTTCACCAACTGATGCCATTACCCTAAGTTTAATGGCCATTGGAGAAGAAAATTGACTCACTGATTTCAAGAGTAAGTTTTCTAATGGGCCTTAGCAGGAAAAGATGAATGTTTTGTGCCTCGTGCTTCACAAGGGGGAGGAGCTACTCAGAGATAAGAAATTATGTGTCAAAAACTATAGAAATAAACAACTCCTCAAACGTACTTAGTCCAGAGGTTTTAAGGTAGTAAATTCCCCTGGAAAAGGACAAATTCCTGAATTATGAAGAAAGTGGGAGCACTGAATTCTGCACCCAGATTAAGTACCCAGACCTACCTTTCTTTTTTATTATATCATGTGTTCACTCGCTCTGCTGACCTTTCAGTTAAATGTGTGCAGAAGCTAACAAAAACAAAACATCACCTGGAACGGCCACAATTATTGTCAAGAACTAGTGGGGCAGCTGCATCCCCAAGAGGCTCCATGGCTGCGTCAGGGACACACAGGTACTGCCCCACACCGCTTATTCAGTAGACCCGCACGCACTGCAAGCAACGGCAGGGTGAGAAATCTGATTAAGACCAACCCACGTCTCCTCTACCACGATGGCATTTCTGTTTGCTGCAGCTCTTCGAAGAACAATATGGAAGAATATCCCAGTCACTCACATGCAAAAAAGAGGGAAGACCAGCTTGCTCTCAGAAGGCATGGTGCAAGTTCTCCTTCCAAATCAAAGTCCTCATTTCAAACCAGAATCTAAGTAAGTGTGTGAGAGTGTGTGTGAGACGGAGGGCGCACAGAGACCTTACACGTAGATAAGACAAAGGCAACCTTTCTACATACAAAACCTTCTTCTGTTGTTGTTTCTACTGCTACCACCTCCTCCTCTCTCCAGTTTCCACTTCCTTTCCCTTGCTAACATTCCCTACAGCCTCAAGTAATGCACTCTGGCAAAATGCTATGCTAACCGAGATCTAAACTTTCAGACACAGCAAACAACACATCAGTGATTTTTCACACAGGAAAAGCATATTCAGCAGGCAGCCTTCAACGATAAGTAGCATAAGTAACAGCATCCGAAACCTTCCTGGAAGAAGGTGAAAAAAACCCCCAAACCTGACTGACAACTCATTCCTCATAATATGGGAAGATTGATTGCCTTAGAAAGCCTATAAAATCACATTCACAGTGATCTTATTTGAAGGCTCTGTATAATTCATTGACTACCTTGTCATGCACTGTGCATGTGATGTTATATTTTGGACACACTGGGAAGTATTAGATATGAAATTACTTTGTATGATGCAGCCCAGATGTAAAAAAGTGCATTGCTTAGGACTACATGATTCAGTGAGAAAATATAAATGGAAAATTACTGGAGCTGAAATTTTATTGCAAAGTTATTTTTCTTTGTTATTACTTTCTGAATCCTTTTGTGCTTATTGTTTCCTATAACAGATAGAGTGACTCTTACTTACACTTTAAGCTGAGGATTATGAAGGTAGAAATATTCCCTGCATACCAAAATAAGAGATTAACATGTGGTTCAAGTTGGTGCTTATTCTCCTAATGCCTAAAATTGATTTTTTTATTTATATATTCTATATGCACGCACACACACACATACAACACACATATTCATTCAGCCTGATCGAACAGTTCCAGAATTACATTGAACATGAATATTGACTGATTATTTTAGGAGAGAAAGATGTGAAGACTACGTGATTTATACATATACATACATGTCCTGCCTGTCTATAGATCTTACGCTTAGAAATACAAGTGTTCATAATAAAAACACACCTATTCATAAATGCAAAGATACATAAGTTTAGCTTCTAGTTCTGTAAAATATAAAGCAAGCCTTCAGTTTCCACCATTTTAATGGAAACCTGTTTTAGGATTTCAGTCAAGGTATATCCTTGTACATCTAGCTTGTCAAATTCATTTCATGTTCATGTAGTTACAGCAGTAACATTCCAAAATTTCATAAATGGGCTTTATATGCATCCTGAATGTGACCACTGATGCTCACAACTCCGCTTGTGGATCAGTCATGTCCGGGCACTACGTTACCAAGCAGGCAAGCGGATGCACATAGGTTCAAACTTTGGCCTGTGCCAACTTTAATTTCAGACCATTTAAACCTCTGAAACTGTCCTTTTATAAGACTCAGAGAAATTACATGCCACAGGCTTGAAGAGAACATGCCATGGTGGAAATACATGCATGGTTTGTGGTGAGAAGGGAATTGGCATGCTGCTGTGAAGCACCTCTCCACCCCTCACTCCATCCTCGCTGCTGTTTTATAAAGGTTCTCAGCATGTGCCCCATCCTGCTGGAAGATGGAAAGGAAAAGGACATTTGTATGTAAATATTATAATCTCAAGCTGGATTTCTCTACTACATAAGAGTAGAGGGAATTAGGGATTTACAAAGGAGGCTTCAGCATGATATAAATCTCCAAAGGCTTGGCCTTTGCTCCAGCTACTTCCCCAGTCAAAGATGAGCTGCGTATAACTCATGCTGGTTTAAAAGCATCTTTGACAAATATGAGATAAAATGAATTAAAAACAGGACAGGGAGAATCTCATATGATGCAGAGCAGCTGAATAAATGCTTACTCTTTGCATTATTTCTCATTCTCTATAATATGAAGGATTACAATAATGCTAATTTATATGGAGTCTCATCATGGCAACCTGAGAAAGGAGCATATGCTGATCACTCCGGTCTCTGGGGCTATAACAACTTGCTATAGCTCATAAAAAAGGAAGTACCTAAAGATTCCATGGATGGCACAGCTGTTCATATACATTACATGATAGCAGTAGAAATGCTAAGATATATAAGGAAACACATTCAAATGTGTCCCACATTAGTACATGATAAATATCCTGGATAACCCAGGATCTGGTAAGTATGTAAAACAGGAATGCAATTAAAAAAAAATCATAACTATACGCTTCAAACAAGATTCTTTCAAAGCCATGCACGCTTACATTTACATAAATGAGAAGCTTCTAGCTGGCACCTTTATTGTGTATTAACCTTTTTTATGTGTATTGCTCTTAATTATGGCAATATGACAATGATGTTAATTAGGTGATCCTGTAATCTATCTCCCACAGGTATTTCTAAAGGATCTCCATACTAACATGTAAGTGCAATTGCATTCCTGAAAGTGATGTCTTGGATGTAAATCTAAGAATTATATTAAATTCTTACATGGGCATCTCAGCTTCAGGGAGAAGAGTTTGGAGCTGTTCAGAAATAGCAACTTCTTTTTTTTTTCCCAGTGAAAGATTCTAATATGCTGATTCAGAGAAGCTACTGAACAACTAAACAGATTCTGCATGTGATTAGGGCATATATATTCAGTGTGAAGGAGTATTTTGAAGGTAAATGGTAGAGAAGGAGAGACGTTTTGATTTGAGAAACAGTATCATTTAGTGTTTAGGACAAAATATATATATATATATATATTGCTAGCCTTTCCCTTACCTGTCACTTTCTTGTGCACATGAAGTCTTGTGCAAGCCTATATAAATCAGTTATAATAAAATCCAACTTACAGAAATAGTATGACCTTATTTAATTAATGTAGCCTGCCAGAAAGAACACATAGGAATGACAGCTACTACTTTTAACTAGTTAACACATTCATACTGGCTATTAATTAGTGCAATTATTTTATATTTTTATTAAAAAACAGATTTACAACCATATATTTTCATTGTTCTAAATTCAAATCTTATATAAAAAGATGGGGAAATGCCTAGGTTTGGTCAAGACATATAGCTTGTTCAGCTCTTTAACTGAATCCAAATATTAAACTAGAATTTCTTACAGTTCAATGCCATTCTCATTTTTGTTCAAAAAAATTCCTCTGAAAGGTTTTAGTCCTGCATACATCTGCTGGAAAAATGCCTTAGTACACTGTTTAATAAATGAGAGCTGGTTTAGCCTTTTGTAAAGTTAAACACATTTTCCAAAGGCTAATATTTAACATGGAACAAATACTAAGCAAATGAAGATTTTACCCCAGTCACAGTTAGTTGAGTGTTTAAAAATCACCTTCTCTGCATGAAAGGATGAATCCCTGTGCCCAGACCCCAGACACTCAGCTGCTTATTTAAGCAGCACTTCCACCCATCCTCACTGAGCAAAGAACCAAAACATGCTCACGCATAAAGTCGCTTCTAATAGCAGGTTGTTCACAGCGCTGACTTGGGGCTTTTCCCACCCATCCCAAACTACACCTTTATGCCCTCACTGATACAACCTCTAATTGAATCGAAACAAAATAAATTTCCAGAACAGCTTAAGTGTTTATTTTGCTATAGAAAAGCTATTCTTCAATCTGACCAGGAAACAGAAGCTGGACTGTACATGGAATTTCCAGTTCTTTAAATATTCATTACTATATATAAGATGAATTCCAGTTCCATGCAGCCAAACATTTTCATCGCTTTTTGCCCTTTGTCTTTGGATTTATTTTTATTTTTTTAGAAAGATGGTTTTTAATTGGACTATCTCAGTGTGTTTTTCTTTTTCACTTCAGCCATGCAAGCAGTTGCCTTGTGAAAAATTGCCCTAGATTACTCCACAGCTGATTTTGTGCTAACTTCTTTTATATCATGGACTAGACTGGCACCTTAATCTGAAGGGACACGTCCTCTAAATGTGTTCTTGCTGTTTCTGTTGATTTTAAGTACTTCCCTGTACAAAGCTCAGTAACATATTCTTAATTCCCACATTGGGGGGCAGCCTCAACTTTTCATTGTCTCTTTGCCCTCATCTGTCTTCACAGAAAGGACATTTTTTACATATAATTAATGTATTTTACAAAATGTTCCTGGGCTAAGTGCATGCAGATTTGCACCAGTATTTTAAAAGTAAACAACATTCGGAAAATATAATTAAATATTTATTTTAAAAAGTGCTCCTTTCCAGCATTATAATGTTTATTAATGCTGTGATTGCCCATAACTGAAGGGCCAAGAATTGGGCAGGAGCCTGTACTTCACAGCTGTCTGTGGCTCTGCCACAGATTTAGCAGCTGACCAGAAAAACAATTTCCTTAATCCACAAATCTATTTTCCCTTTTCTGAAATGGGGGTTAGGGACACCCTAATGCCTCGTGAAATGTGTTTAGATCCATAGGATGAGCTGAAGCACCCATAAGGCTGAGTTACCATGGCTTAAGCACTAAGCCAGTGAGCAAGATCAACATGTAGGACCGGAAGCCCTAATTAAAGCTTGGGGAAAACTACTGATAGGCGCAGGACATCTCATCTTGGTACTAGAAGCCTGTGACTCATGCTTGAGATGTTACAATTTTACACAGTGAAAAAGCAATGGTTTCTCTAATTATGCCCTAATTAGTTCATTATTGCATTACTGTTAGTTCATATCATTTTCTGCAAAGGAAAGTGTGTATGTCTGTGCACGTGCTCCGCTGAAAGGTATATGAAACACAAAAAATGAAGAATAGAAGTACAATATTTTCAGAAATTCCCAGACATACTAACCAATATATCATTCCAGTAAATTTCAGATTTGAGATGAATATAAAAGCTGAACACATTCTATAGAATAGCTCTAGACAAACTGCCAGAAATAAAAGTATCTTGAATTCAGTGTTTAATATATGATCACATCTCCAAGTACAGTAACTCAGAAGTGGGAGGGTGCTGAGGGAATGTTAAATGTAGGGCATTATATATTAATATAATTTCTTTCTTTCCCCAAGATAAAGAATATTTTTGCTCACGCGGCCTTAATTTAGATGGCCTGTCAAGTCCTCCTTTCTGCAGTATCATGATGAAAGACACTGATGTGGGCTTGCATAGGCAGTACTGGGGCTTTTCAACTATTGCTGTATAAATGCTAATGAATCTCCTCCAATAAAAGGCCCCAGCAACCCCCCTAATCTATACCCCCAGTTATAACATCCATAAATTATCCATTTGTTTGCTTGTCCTGAATCTCGGAACATTTTAAGATCTGCTGAAGTCAACAGACTCACGCTGATTTCAGAGGCAGCTGAAGCAGCCCTTAAAGCCTGGATCCTACCACGAGTCCACGTTTGTTAACTCTGGTTCCACGTTAAACTCCATGGACTCGACCAAGTTTGGAGGTTTACTTGTGCAGAGCCGGCTTTGAGGTCAGTGCCTAAGGGATGACAGTGGATCTACCTGGCAAAATGGAGATATGAGTTCAACGTGGACTATGCACGCAGTCTAGCTAATAGACTTGCAGGGTCATCCCCAGGCTTCGGCCAGGGCCAGATGCTAGGAGGCACCTGAATCCCATGACCCTGCTACCTGTTTTGTCTACTTTAGAGCCCTGGAAAGCAAGGCAAACTCACGCTGCTGTTGAGAAAAGGGGCCGTGGTGTGGGGAGAACCTCTGTTAGCGGAAGGGGGGCAGCATTATCAATGAATGCCACCAGCAACCTTTCCATCTCCGTACAAACAAAGCGAGCCCGCTTTCCATGGCTCATGGCCTTGTTCTCTGCATCACGTGAAAGCCCATGTCTCAGCCTGCCATGTGACAGCAATGTCATAGCTGTAGGACCCTTAGGGAGTCAAAACCCAATTTTGCCTGCACCGTTGAGAAAACCTGAGCCTGCTCTGCGCAGTTAGCTGCAGTGCTGATACACTGAAACCTCTGCCTTCGTCTTCACTGCTGTCACTACGCAAGTGTATTACCAGGGTGTGCTACAGTCACCCCTTTGTTTTTCAGAGTAGACGTACGTCTTGATGTTTTCCCTGTTATACTGCAGTAGACATTTGCAGGCTTGACCATCCTAATCAAGCAGGTCTTTTATAGAACATTGGCATCGCCGCAGTACAAAGCAGTTTTAAGCTCTTTTACAAATAAAACAGTTTATCATAATTAACTGCACGATGGGATAGAGCTCCCTAAAGACAACTATAAATATTGCTTCCTTGCTACTGACAGGCTGGCAATGAGGATTTGCCACTAGGCAAAAGAAACACATACATTTTTTACTACCTCAAGTAGCGGTGTGGGCTAACTGGAGTAGTAATTGCAATGATCACACTCTTTACATATTAATTTGAGTGTGCAGATAAATACGCAGTGGCACCATTCAGCAGTGGTCTCTGTTGGGCGGGATCAGTGGCAATGCAGCAAGGAGCACAATGTTGTTAACTTGCAGTAGAATCAGCCTATTTATGTCCTCATCAATCACTATCTCCACAGACAGCAGAAATGCACTAAAAGAATCTCCATTGCAAGACTAGCTTTAATTAACTCTCACCCTCGCTCAACACTCAAAGACACGCCTGATCCAAACTGCTCTAAATGAGCTTTCTTATGCCCGTAAAGTGGTTTGGTTCAGCTCTGTACGCGTGTCCCCGATGGCTCGTGCAGACCAGCACTTCTCAACTGGGAAATCCACAAGAAGGAATCAGAAAGGCCAGGAAGCTTTGAAAATTTTCCTGTAGTCTAAATCAAAGGAAATCTTGTTCCACCCCTCTACACTTTGGTACTTCAAGGTGAAGTATTCTCTATAAACTTTCACCATGCACACAGAGAAAAACACGCAGGCTTGTCATTGCCACTAAGCCACTTTAGCTTTCCCAGTGTAAATGTAAAGAGCATAATGAAAAGTGAAAGGAGGGAAACGGAAAGACCATGGGATCTGGGGTGCTCAATAAATACGTAGCAGAGTAGCCATTTTCAGGGTCAGCAATTTTAAACTTGATCTCTGCCGGTGGGCACCATCATTTTCAGATGAAACTCTGAAGCCTGAACTCAGCAGGAGCCAGGTGCAACGAGTACCTCTGACAGTCGGGTCTAACATACTCAAACTTAGGGGCACCTTTTCCAAATAGCCGCTTTGAAAGAATAGGGAATCTTGCAAGTCTTTTATAATGCAGAATAGCAAACTCACACCCAGACAAGACAGGAGTACGGTCTGACAGACAGCAAAACAGGCTGTAGCCTAAGCCTGGTCACAAGCCATAGTGGTGTTTTACATCAAAGAATGAAAAAGTACTAAAAAATAAATAAAATCTTAAGAGTGAGAAAGCCATCGGCTCAAGATATATCACATGTTCACTGACTCACATCCTTTTCTTATTTTCTTGCCACAACCCTTAATCCCTGGTGTCAAGAATCTCATCTAATTCTTTCATCTACATCCTGATGCTTCTTGAATATATTCTCTTATATTGTTACACCAAGGTGCATGCTCATTACTTGCTACATGAACCTGCTTTGGGTAGTTTGTATTTGACTGCTGATTTTGTAAGCCTTCAGATTAAGTCCTCTTATTGTCAGGCTCTTTTGGATCAGCTTTATCAAGATTTTTATTTCTTCCTTCAGTTATTACTTTATTAAATTTTAAATCTTTAATAAAGTCTCCTTTTCCTCATGACAATAAACTTAACATGAATAAACTTTTTTCACAACTTTTACAGACTTTGAAGGCTAATATTTTTTCACCCTAATCTGAAAGATTTCTACAAAAGATATATTATTTCTATAGCGTACAAAGGAAAACAGAAACCTGCACCAGAAGTACGAATCGGGGGTGAAATTCCTATCATCTTCAGTGTACACTGTCCTAGGACCTGCATGTGATACCTGGTCTGTTATTGCAACGCCTGTACAAGATTAGAGGCAATTACCTCTGTGACAACGTGATTCCAACTCCTAGCGATCATATACACTTGTAATGGCAAAACTGTGCTCCTTAGCTTTTGCATACGTATGCTTACCGCAGAGTCCTTGTCACAGAGTCTGATACTTGTATTAACTGGTGAGGGCTTCATTTAAATTGTGATAAAGAAAATACCATCCTGAGATCTCATTTACTCCCCCCCAGTAATGAACTAAAGCTTTGTTTTGATGTACGCCAACTCCTTCACAACATCTAGTTGCACAACAGGGCTGCTGTGCTCTGAGGGGCAGTTTCGGATCAATTCGGGGAGCAGGCAAAGACACCTTTCTTTGAGTGGCAGATTGCCCTGCTTCAGGAGTGTAAAATCCAGGTGGGGTCATACGAGCAGCGTCTGCGGTGTCGGGGATGCCATTACTCTCTGGCTGGTTTCCCACCAGGCCTGCAAGTTAACCTTTGAAGTACAAGTTAATTAGAGAACGTCCATGAAATTATCCAGACTAGCACCTCACATCTCTGTATTACTTCCTCAAGTGCTCTTGAGAGTACGTCGTCTAGATCTAGTGGCTTGTCAATTGGAACTCAAGTCTTGGTGCCTTTAATTAGGGATGTGCCAAAGTATCTGAATTGAACGGAGGCGGCTAGCAGGCAGCTCTCTCTCATTCCACTTCTGCTTTAATGGTTTCATTACGGACGGATGTCCACAGCAATAGCCTGTATACACTTTACAGAACAGCTGATCTATTGAAGTGCTGCTGGTTTTGATTTGCGTCCCTGTTGTGCTGTGCCACATTACAACACTTAAAAAGCTCTATTATGCTGGGCCACACAGCGAGCTGACGTGATATAATGTGGCATGACATCGCATAAGCAAATTAATAGCTTAACAACATGACACCTGGTGTCTGCAATTACAGTGGCCACTGCTCATAACTTTGGCTCCTGGAAAAGGCAGGGATAATGAATTATTCATTGGCTGCTCTGATCATCAGATAATTAGGTGCTCATACCTTTTTTGCCTTCAATAGTCCTTTTCACTGTTATTTATAGTCATCCTTTTACTTTATAGAGATAAATGCTAAGTAATTGTTAAATAACTCTGCCATTTCCTGAATAAACTGAAGATGCTGAAAAATAATAATTACTAATATATTTCCAATAGATTCCTTTTTCAATGCTTGAATTAAACTACAAGACAAAAAGAAAGAAAGAAAGGAGAGAATATCATTAAAGAAGAAACCAAGGGGCCCTGGATCACTGTAAGAACAATGTCTTCACAAAATAGTGATTTGTTGACATCAATATTTCTTTTAAGTCAGGAATAATATTATTGCATTCTGAATATGAACACAAAATGCAGTGGCTCTTCATCACAAATTATGATGAAATGTTGATGCCATCTGCTTTAAACTTCTGCAACTATTATTTGGTTATTTAAACTAATATATCAGACTGCAATAGTATCATTAACTGCTACATTTATAGTGCCTACAGTGAATTCTCAGGACCAGTTTCGCTATGCATATGGGAGCAAAATGTATTAATAAAAAATCTGAGTAAGAGAGCACTGCACAGGGAGTCTTATAAAAGTTATAGAGAGAGAATCTCTTCCAGCCCACTGCAGCTGTTTCTATGCTAATCTTTGATCCTATTGTGCCTCTCACTGTATTCCGTAAGCACATGCACACTGCAGCGGAAAGCCTGGGTAACAGGCACTGAACCACTACCTGCTGGGCTGCAAACGCGTCTGCCTCTCGAAAATCATATCCTTTGTAGACTTAGGGCAGAAATAACACAGACAAGCAGGTTACAAGGCATTCAAAAATGCACTTTTTCAAACTTCCTTCTGGCTTCCTTAAATTCTACATTAAAGCAGCTACTTAAGTATCCTTGTTTTCAAAGCCACTGGCTTTCTACAACCTCCTCTGTCTTGCTGTGAATGTTTCAGTCCTTTGATATTGCATTTGACTTGTTGGTCTAATTTTTAGGATCCAAGTTTGTAAATATTTATCTGAATCTACTGGTCATAATCCATTCTGAGTCTAAAATTTAATATAAAACCATATTCAAAGCCATGGAAGCATAAGGTAATATATCCACTGAGTTCAGTAAGCTTTGGATAAGGGCTATTGTGTAAAAAATTTTAAGGCATTGAACAATTCATAACTTTCAACCCATAAGAACTTTGATCAATTCAGGCCTGACTGTCAGCACTTCTGAGCAATTCTTGCTCAGTTCAAAAAAATCAATAGATGGCACAACAGCTCTCAATCTCTGTTAATTTGATCCACGAGTAAGAGCTTAAGAATCTGACCCCGTAATGTAAAACTTATTCTACATAGTCAATATGCAAGACAGCATTCATATCCTGACAGCTCTCTTGCCCCAAACCTTGTTTTAAAATTGTATCAGTGTCTGTGCTGTAGATAACCTCAGGCTCTGTGGAATTTCGGAAAAGCAGGCAGAATTATCAAGTACATAGAAACAGTTTTCAGAAACCATACCAATGGAGGCTTTCATAAACCAGAACTTTCTGCAATTCTGAACTATGAATTGCTGCATAATGATATCTTCCCAAAGACAATACCTCTCATTTCTGTGTGCTGGTGGCTTATCTATTCTGGTCCCAGAATCAATAACGTCCTATCAAGCCTAGGAGGGGGAAAAAAAAAAAAAAAAGGCATTTCCAAGACTAGCGGCTGAACTCCTTTCAGGACGACAGCACTTGCTCTTTGTTACAACAAAGTAATAAGGTTCTCTACATTGATGCAAATGCATTCCTAAAGGTCACTCTAAGTTTAAAGAAAGTGTTGTAAGGAAAATCTGATTTCTCAGTGCTGATTCAATAGCACAATGTGTTAGCACTCTCACAATGTGCTAGCACTTTTCAGGAGACTTTGCCACTGGCACTTGCTATTTTTATCTATCCACCAGCAGCTCAGCAAAACCCAAGAAACAATTTAACTTTGTTCGTTCTTCCCTCTTGTGTATATGATAATATAGGAAGAAGAAATAAAGGAAACACATAAAATGATCATTAAAAATCAGTAAGAAGAGTGTGGACAGAAGAGCTATGGCTACATGGACTGTGTTTTCATTAGCACATGGCATTTTTTATTTTGCTGTAGTTTAAATGGATTATTAACTATTTGCTCTGCTTAAGGTGCATGATGTTGCGCTGGTACAATGGAGGGATGAATTCTGAAGAGGAGATCAATACCCTGGATACTGCTTGTGCCTCGCTCCCAGGGGGAAGGGAATTATGTATCTCTTGTTCTGCAACCTACTTCCATCCCCTGCTAACTGAGTTATTGCCTGGTGGAGCTATGACACTCTTTCTCTGCCTACCTGTTCTTCACCCATCCGTGCAAGAAGTACACACGGGAGTACAACAGGGCCTTTGAAATCACCCCCCTCCCCCATGTAACTGTTTGGTACCAAATTCAAGGATCTGGTCTTAAAGCTAGTACATTCCATGAAGATCACTGTGTTTTGCACTGACTTGTATATTACTTTTTGGAAGATGACAATTACACTACTAATTTTACCACTGGACCTTCCAATTAGCAAAGCACATAGATACACAGCGCCTGTAATTTCAAGTGCAGGAGTAGTTCTGCTGCCATCTTTGGGAGTACCAGTACGTTTGAAATGCTTTGCTGCATCGCATGCTAGGGTTAAGGACTAACCAAAAAAGGAGCATAGCTTTGAGACAGCTACTCCACACTATGCTAATCAACAGCCTAAAGGCACTCCTCCTAAAGAAGGAATAAGGATGCCCACATCAAGCCTTAGTGTGCAATAACTACTTTGTTTCATGTTCACACCCTAGCTTAATTCACAGCTGCCTTCTCACACAGGTGAGTGGGATTCACAGAGGAATACAGGCAATCCTCTAAGAGATTTAAAATGTACATAAATATCTTTGACATGCCTTTATGGTGAGGAGGAAAGTGGTGATGGCACCACTGAATACTGAACGAGCTGTATGGATCCCACCTTAGGAAATTCTTGGCAAAACACGAGAAAGAAATTTGCACTTGAGGTTCTTGGAAAGAGATGGTCACCAGTAGGTAACAACTGTGTTTTATTTGTTTGTCATTTGCTATGGGAACCTTAACTACAACTTCTACAGCTTTCCTTAACGCAAGCAAAACAGGAGCTCCAGTGCAAACAGTAAGCCATGGAACACTTCTACAATGTTCAAGCTCTTCTGCAACTGCATGATCATATTTAACACTTAGCCAGCATTTAGTTCCACAAAGTGACCTTACCACAGCAATTTCAGTGGCGTTCACACATCGTTGATACCACAAGGTTAAAAAATAAAATAAAAAAAAAATAATCACAATTCATGGAATACACAGGTATTGAGGGCACAGGTATTGAGGGCACTTATAAGAGCACTAGAACAGTAGAGCAGCACCACAGAAAGCTAAAAACCCCTTTGAGGCTGCCAAATTGTAGAGCTTTAAAATTGCTTTAACTCCAGAATGATGCCGAAACAGCAGATGGTTTGACATTTTCCAGAAGTGCAGTTAGCCAACAGAACACCCTTCTTCCCCTTTACATGCCCACCACAAGTTAACTGTCTTCTGATCAATATGAAAATAAAAGACCTAATAGTAGTAACTCAGAAGGAGAGCTGCTGCATGACACGTGGGCTGCCAGTGGATTCGAAGATGTGTTCACTAATAAGAAAGCTGCCACAAGCCTCCTCTTCTGCAAGTGATGTGGAGTCCACCTGCCTGTGCTGCAGGTCATGCAGAATTATCACTGTTAATTTTCCCCCATCACAGATAATCTTCATGGTCTGAGTCCTGTTAGATCACCATCTGAATGCTTCTGACATTTTAGGTCATCTCATAACATCCAAAACTCTATTACGTGCCCACCAATAGATACAAATTATGCAGGTGTTTTGCATGGAAGACTATGCTGAGACAGGGATCAAAAAAAGTCTGCAAGCATGCAGCATGAGGATACAGACCATTACTGCTCTAGCTGAGTAACTAAATGGCAGCAATAGAAAGTCTCAAAAATAAGTGACCAGAACTGCATGGTGCTAAGTCTGCCTGTGGATTATTCTGTCATGAGAAAGGCATCCTAATCTTTACAAATTTGTTATACTTAATTTCTCACAGAATAGCAAGAAGGCATGTGGGAGGGAAGAATACCTTGTTGCTTAGCAATGGGATGCTCATAGCATGCGTGATTTTTAAAAGCTTTTGCTAAATATACATGTACAAAACATGTATAAATACCCACCCAAATACAATGCAAAACTAAAACAGCATTTATAAGAACAGAATTACTCACCTAGGCCAAAAGTCCATTTCTCTCTGTATCCAACAAAGTAAATACTCAAGAAAAGAGGCCAAGAAATGCAAAAAGTACAGAGAGTGGTAATTTCCATGGTATGCTCTCTTAATTCTGTCAGTCAGCAACTTAAGGACTTGCTGATCCACAAGGTGAATCCAGATCATCAATCGCTCCTCATGGATGCATCCTCTGTTAATTCATTGAATCCTTTTCTGAATGCACTTAGACTTTTTGACTTCTTTGGCTCTTTTATTGTTCCTTATCCATCTTCTCCTAACCAGTAGTTCGGACATTGTACTCTAGCAAAATAGCTCTTCTGAGCCAGTTGGTGGCTTGGTGTTTTGGACCAGTCACACTGCTGGATCAGCAGAGAGGAAAGAGTGATGCCAAAGGTGCAACTTCTCCAGTGTAGCTGGCCAAACGTCCCAGCTCCAAACCAGTATGGTGGCACCACCTGTGAGGGGACCCCACAGCTATGACCTGAGCCTGAGACCTCCAAGCAAAATGAGATGCAAAGTTTTCCTGACCAACTCTTAATTTGAAAGCTTATATTCAAACACCTTGGAAATACAGAGATGAAAGTTCTACAGTTCAATAAAAAGACCAAAAAATCCTGTCAACCATAGCTGAATATGAAGTGAATAGGATTGCTAGGTTTGGCAAACTGACAGCAAAAGCATCTATAAACAGGAATACCCACAAAATTTCCCTCTTTCCTATGAAATTAAACAAATTACATGATCTTCACTTAAATGTACCAATAAATCAATTTGATAATGAAACAAAGAAAATCTGGGTTTGTTTTCTACTTCTTTTATTTGAAGGATTTTTTAAAAAATTTTAAAGTCAACACAATTCACAAAATTTAAGTTCAAGACTGGTAATATGTTCTGTAAGATTTTTTTCTGCTAGGATTCTCTAATATTCATGCTGATGAAAGAAAATCTTATCTACTTTTTCTGCCTAATTAAAATGTGAAGAATGCACAAAAAAATGAAGAAATAATCAAGGATATTTTTCTGGTTCTTTTTTGCTAGAATAACATTTTGAGAAGAGGTCCTTCTTGTTTTTACGCTATTAATAATCCTCCATTTGCAAAATCATGAATGTCTGCACAATTATAGGACTGTAATTTCAATTACTGGAGTATGAACAAGTGGGATGAAAGCATGAGTTATGAGGGAGAAACACTGCTTTTTCTTCAACATTTCACTATTAAATCAGGAAACTAACAATCTGTGAGTGGTAAATGGACTTATTTCTAAACAGAACATTGGGTAAAATTAGATTACAGAGGCAAGTAATTTCTGAAGCTAAGCAGATTTGAAGTACTATCAGCTGGGTGGACAAGTTGCACAGCTGGTGTTATGGGAGACTTGAAGCACTGGCAAAGAAGAGATACTCAAGTGCATATACAGTACTTTAAGCATTTTGGCTGCTGGTTTATTGTGATTTTCACCACATCTTGCGCTTCTGTGACGGAAAGAGGAGAGATGAACTTTCTTACACAGCCTAGCAAAAGGCACTGTTACAAGTTAAGTGAAGTTGAAAGTAGCCTCCTTTAGGCCCTTAAACATCTTTTCTGCAAACAACAAGAAATAGATGCCACCACCTAAAATGCAGGCATACGCAAGCCTTTAGAGCTGGGTCTCCAAACAAGTCAATGATTTCCCAAAAGCCTGCAGTTGTAAACACAAGGGTCTAAACATTGATTAGTGGTGACAAAAGTGTCTGTCTTTTGAGAGAAATAGGAGAAAAGCTAAGAAACAGTTAAAAAAACACCACCCTCAAAGAAGTCTCTTGTGTTTTCTTAGAGGTATCTACTGACTGGAAAGAAGAGCAGGACTAGGAAAAAGCTGACCCTGCCCGAGTCCTGAAGTGCTGAGGGAAAGGGGGGTTTCATCACCACTGAAGGACACAAAGCGTGGTGCCAGCGAAACACCTCCTCTCTCCTTCCCCAGCCGAGAGCAGCAACCTCCTGCATTTGGCGAGGTACAGGCATGAAAGAGGGATGATGATAGGAAAGCAGAAGCAATACCAGCAAATTCAGTGTAAAACAATGCAACATGCACATCCAACCGTAGGAGGAAATTCACATTTGAACAAGCGTTGCATTGAGTTCTCCTAAATTTAGTATGAAAACTCTTGACATGCTACTAGGGATGAAGGAACCAGAATTGAGGTAAACTTCCAAAATTCTCAGGGCAGATCACCCTCTCTCTTCACGAGCATGCCTCCTGGGCGGTTTGCTCCCCTAAAAAGGCTTACAGTGGCATTGCAGGAAACAGTTGCGAGCAGCTTAAGAAGAGGCAAATAGATTCTCTTAGATCTGCAGACAGAAGAAAAGTCTTTCTCTGAAGTCTGTTAAAGAAAAGAATCACAGCACAGAACTATAAGAGCCCAAGATAATTTAGGAAGTGATAAAAACCATTTGATTTTCTGCACATAACACAGTTTCATTTTATAAAGATTAACCATATAGTCAAGCTACAGCGCACAGTTTGCTAGTACTGGTTTATTTGTAGGGATACTTGCATTTGCTGCAGAAACTTCTCAGAGAAGACGGGGTTTATTTTGGCGTGTGATGAGCTATGCTGTCATAATGAAGCTACTCTTCAAGGCAAAGATCTCCTGTGAGCAATTTAAAAACAGGTAATTTGGATAGCATTTACATCTCAGACTCATGATCTGTAACTGCTACAGATCTTAACAAAAAAGAAATAGCAAAACCATTCAGAGTTGTAAAAGCCTGCCATTAGCAACTAGAAATATTTGATGTATCACATCTGATTTATGTGATGTCATCTTAAAGACTGAGCTATACCAGAGCAGCTGGAGCATTCCACGAGCTGGAAGACATCTGAGAGTCTTTGGAGCTACTACTTTCAGTACCAGAGGAATACTAATTTCCTCAGAAAAGTGTTCGGAGCATTTTTGGAAACAGCGTGATAAAGTCACCAACACAACTATATCTCAGTCAAGCACAAAGCGACAATATACAGCAGAGAGAAATAAATTATGTCAATTATCTCAGTACTTACTGCTGAAACAGAATGATGGAAAAAACCCTGTGAAGCACCGTGCAAGAAATTTTATCAGGTATTTCAAGTAACTCTGAGAAGAGTTTCACACCGTACCAGTTCACTTGATTTTTGCACCAGTAGATTCTAAGTAGACTATTTATCCCTTTAGAAATAGGGCAAAAACAAAAAAAAAAGGGGTTGGGCCATTACACTTTGTACACACATAAGTAAAGTTTTCGTTTACCAGCCAGACCCTTCTAGGGCCCATTTGCCTTGCAGATGCTATGGTCTCCTTGCTTTCCTCTCCTTGTGCCACTTTCCTAAAAGGTGCTCCAGCAGTGTATTTCCACACTGGGACAAGATCTGTACTGACAGGTCGTGTGTGAGGACTGCCTGTACCGAACCCCTCGCTTCCAGGATGCCAGCTCTGAGATTTCACCCACCCCTGCAAACTGGACACACCGAAACAGAGACGGGCAAAAATGAATAACTGGCTTTTAAAATATTAGCCCTGGATTTTTCATGTGGACACATATTAAAATAAATATTATCTTGTGCCCAAAGAAAAACATGCATTTGACATTTACCATTAAAATAAGTGAATAGAAACCGCAGGTTTTGTAAACAGATATTGTGATTGATTTCTGAAACAGTTAAAAATCTAGTTCTAAATAGGCTGAGTGCTTTTGCAATAGTTTCCATTTGTAAAATACCAAGAACATAGTAAGAAGAGTTACAATGGCAGCAGGCACTCTGAGTAGGTTTTTAAGAGGAAACGTCATTATTTTTAATCCTTGTTGTAACAAAACTTTGCATGTTTTAAAATGAAAACTGCAGTTTTGCAAAACTGAACTTACAACTCTAAATTCTCTTCCCGCGTACAGCGTTAACGATCAGTCATACAGAAGAGAGATAATTAAGCCATAGAAATCACCGCATTTCCACCCCCAACCCTTCCTGGTTAAAAATCTAAGGAAAACATAGCAAATGAGATTTTGTCTCATGTGTTTCTCCCTGCTATTAAAGACACTTCTCCGAAAGGAGCACTTGCTGGTTTTATGCTATTAATAATCCTCCATTTGCGGCATCAGCCCATCCCCACAGCAACACACTGTCTCTGCTGCCGGCTTAGATCCTCTGCCTGGGTTTAACAGTAACATGGACTAACATCATGGAAAGCTGGATGCCTTCTATACGTGAGGCTGGGAATTTGGCCAGGCTGTTTTCCTTCAATAGCTTAGCGTTTTAGTAAAATGAGCGCTCACCTGTTTAGTGAAGCAAATCCTTAAATAAGTTTACAGATATGGTGCCCATTTGCCCTCATACGACTAGAGATTAGTTGGATCAGCCCTCATGTTTGCTAGTTAATGCTACATGTAGTCTGGTAGTAGCAATGGGGAGAGGACTGATGCACCTGAGTGGAAATTTGGAGAGCTCAACACATGCAAACCTACTATGTTGTATCCAAAGCTCCCTCTGGGACAAAAAGGGAGCAACAATAAAGCACAAACACCCATACGAAGTGTACACTATTTTCATGCTGCCACTGTTTAAATGTCTGAAATACTGTGTTCAGGAGCTCTCATTAACATGGATTTTAATGGAAGATATTTGTCTGAGCAGCTAAGTCATTTATGCTTACATAAGGCTGCCATTTACAATAAGAAATATAATAGCATCTTTGCGCTTTTTAATTAAAAATTAATTAGGAGATTTAAGAACAAACTCATTGGGGGTTACTGTACAATAACATGTTTACAAAATTAGGTCTGGGCTTTTTG
Source organism: Dromaius novaehollandiae (assembly GCF_036370855.1). Taxonomy (NCBI): domain Eukaryota; kingdom Metazoa; phylum Chordata; class Aves; order Casuariiformes; family Dromaiidae; genus Dromaius; species Dromaius novaehollandiae. The sequence continues at coordinate 16,936,226 of NC_088113.1, forward strand.
TTTTTGTTAAGTGTTTCAATCAATTCTGTGTCTATTAAATATAATTACGTATGATGCTTCCTCAAAATTATAATGTAGCATTTAAAGAGCAGCTGGGAAAAGTCTGTAATTTTAACTTCAGAACTAGGGTAACCATTAAAATGCAAATAGGTGGAAACAGCAGTTTGCTGATGAAGAGAACCCTCCGTGTAAACATTTTATCCATTAATCTTGAGATTACAAAGATTCCTTCTATTTTATTAGTACTTGCCACTTTTGCCAGTTAGCTTTCCTAGATGATGTCTCAAGGACAGATTCCCTCCAGGATAACTCACAGTTAGGAATAAAAACCTGTATTTATTATATAGATTAACACAGACATACATATGTACATGTATGCTAAGAATATATGTTTATATTGAAACACCTACAGTCAATCAAGCAGAAACAAAGTAAATTGTTCCTTTTTCCTAACAGACTTATCATCAATCCAGGTGTTCCACTTCTAGCCTAGATTAAGCAAGTAGCTTAACTGGATCAAACTTCCCTCTTCTGCCCTGATTTAAGAAGGCACTTAAGCATTTGCTTAATTTGATTTTAAACAAGGAAAAGAAAGTATGTTCTCTCTAAACAGAGATGTATTTCTGGCCTGGGGATTTCCTTATGCTAAATTTATTTATTCCAAAGTTTTAAATGGAGTTATTCTAATTTGCTACTGCCTCTGTGAGAAGAGAATTTGATCCACTGCATTCTTCAATGGAATTATATGGATGAGTGGGGAGGTAACATATGTTTGAAGTAACTTTTATTTCACAAATTTAAGTAAATTCAGTTTAACATCAGTTTATCCAACTGAATTAAACCAATATAGCATTAGTTCAGATGTGATCAGAGTTGTATATATCATACTGTGTTGATGTCCAAAGGGAGAGATTTCCTAAAAGGTGAAGCATAAGAGTTTGCGTATAGCTAAGCAACAAATTTGGCTATGCAGTAACTCAGCTGCGTGTACAAGCACAAAGCAACAGGTCAGTCAAACATGCTGCTTTTGTAAGCGATACCAACAGAGATAAAGACACTATGATTATTAGTGTGAACAAGCAGAGCTCCTCTCCATTTGAGGAACAGCTGAATTTAAAGCTTGCCCTCTCAGCTTCTCCAAAATACACCTGGGGCATACGGTACCACATGGCACCAGTCGTTCAGAAGGTCAATTCCTACTTTGTGGTCCCATCACCAGTCACTGAAACAAGCAAAAACCATCCTTCCCACCCAAAACAGAGGATCTGATACTTAAGTGTTTTGTCTGCTTTCCAGGGCTGTTGGCTCTAATAATTTCATTGATGGTAGCATGGCAGTCTTCCCCATTAAACCCATCCCTGGTTTTCTTCTGTTAAAATCAAGACAAAATATTCTATCCTCTTCTAAAAGAAAACAACAACAAAAAATCTCCTGTAAATTCAAAACTGAAAAGGCAAAGAAAAGATTCTAATTACATTATTTAAAAAGAAGCTGATTTCATTACTTGGGATTTCTTAGGGCTGGCTCTAATATATATCACATGGTGTCTTAAACACTGAGAATAAGAACAAGTTATTCCCTTTATCCACACATGTTCTGACACTCAGACTTCTGACACACAAGAGCTACAAGGTGCCTGTGCAGCGAACAAAGGGCTTAATTACTCAATTAAGCACAAAAGGATTCACACCCTGTCTGATGCAGGTGAGTAAAATGAGGTTTCCTGTTTGTACTGAGGACATGAGTCAGCAAAGCAACTCATTAACAGACAGATGTTTGGATTTGAGGTCTCTGGGGGATGAGGAATCCTTACATTTATAAAGGCAAAGCTTGGCTAAAGGGAAAACCACCAGCTTAGGTTCAGAAAAGTATCACCAAAAAGGAGAAGAAAACATACATTTTGCTGAGAGAAATCCAAATTTAGACCAACACTTTATGGTGCTTGTTTAAAGAGAGGGCTGAACCAGACAGATGAATTTCTTTCCACTCAAGTCAGTGAGCACTTTCCCTGACTTGGTAGCAGGAAATCAGAAAAATATCATCGCTGGTATTGACTGCCCTGTCCCTTTTTTGCCCCCAAAGACATTTATTTTCACGGAATTCAAAAGCACGAATTCAAAGCGCAGATCAGGAGTTAACATGGTTACAGTGGATGAACGCCTCCATAAAGAGGAAACCCAGAGCGCTAGTGGGGCTTCTAACCTATCGGAAGAAATCATCTCAAGCAGAAGCTGGTTTCCAGTTCTAAAGAAAGAAAATAGGTGCTTATTCTCTGCAGTAACACCGAGAAACCATCGAAAAATTTTCAAAGTGATGGATTCTCCATCTTTTTGTTTCAAATTAAAATTGAGACTGGGTTAATTCCACCCATTTTTAGGCTTTTATGCAGCTTCTAAACCTTATGATCATATTTATGCTCAGCTTCTATAAAGTCATGGAGAGAGCGGGGGAGAGAGTCACCTCCAGATTGTGCTTTAGATCTTAGGTGGGATTAAAGCCTCTAAAGAAAGCATTATCTTTATTGGTTATACATGAGATCCTATTCTGGCCACGCTTATATTACAGGAGGAAAATTCTGTGGGATAAGTTCTGGCTTACACGTGTTTTGGGAACAGATACTAGTCAAACACAAGTTTAACTTCAGTCACAGAAACAGGCCAGAAAGCTTGTCATATGCAGATCAGCCTGTTTGATGTAATCACATCTGACCTTAAATTGTGTGAAACTACTAATATCTTCACCTTATTGATGTAAATCAAAGTCTGCAAAAAATGTTCCTATGTGACAAGAGAACTATAACTCCCAAGAAGAAAAAAATTACCGAAATTCTCAGACTGAAACTGGAGAGGTTTCTATCAGATTTACAGATGAAGGCCTAGAAGGCCGAGACGCAGTTTTACCAGTTGCAAGAAGTTATTAGCACGTAAGATAATTCTGTATAATCAGCATTTTCAATAAAGTAACGATCGCTGAAAGATATTTTGTTGTCTCCGTACAGGCCCTCTGCTTGTCTTCAGCTTACCTAGGGTAGTTCACTGAGGAAGCCAGAAAGAAAATCCAGGGCAGAAGTTACACCCTAATGTTCTGGCTCTGTAGCAGTTTATAATGTACATTCGCACAGCATCATTCTCCCTATACCACTTTTTGTTCCATAAAAAAACTTCCAGCAAATGTCTCAAAGGGAGAAGCTAATATTGAGGACTATCAGAACAATCAGTTTTGTTGAGTTTTTCTCTCTCTTTAGTTAGCAACATGAAAAATCCATCAGAGTATGAATTACTCTAGACGAAGAAATTGAAACTTAACTGCAGGCGTGAGTGCTGAGGGAGCGGGCCGGTGTCACCGCGCGGCCACTCTCTGTTATCCTTGAAAGGCCAGGGCAATCAGGGGACTCCTAAGGACTCCAAGGAAGCAAGACTCACTCCTATTTTCAAGCAGGTGGATCTGACCAGTCACTCCCACCTTGATTCCTGGGAAGGTGGTGGAGCAAACAGACCTGGACGCCATTTCCAAACACAGACGGGGCAAGAAGGTGACTGGGTGCAGTCAGCACGGATTGAGGAAGGGGAATGATGCTTGACCAGCCTCACAGCCTTCCGCGATGAACTAACTTGCCAGGTGGGTGAGGGGAGGGCAGCTCCTGCTTCGCTTGACTTCAGCAAGGCTTTCGAGAGCCCCTCCCATAACCCCCTCCCTGACAAACTGCTGGAGTGCAGGCAACGGAGCAGCAAGGTGGACCTAGAGGTGCCTCCCAAGCCCAACAGATCTGTCGTACCAAGTAAAAGAAACTCACTTCACTCTCACCTCCCTACCGATTATACTCAAGTTTACTTCAGGGCAACTTTCAGCAGAGTCTCAGATACGCATGAAATCCTAATGATCTTTTCCATTTGCTGTGATTAACTTTAAATGTAAATTGAATATTTCTTTAAAACAAAGAAAGTGAGGCTAGTATTTTAAATCTGCCAATTAAAAATAAGAGGTTGCTTCAAATGTTAATGAAGAATTATGAACAACATGCATAAAAAGTTTGATTAAATTAAAATAAGCTGATAAGTTTTAAAACATGAAAGAAGAAATATTTTGCATCTATTAGACTTATTTTTACTTATTAGCTCTATTACATACTTATGATGTAAAAGCAGTAAATTACTTTTTCCTCTGACTTTAGCACGTAAGATAATTCTGCGTAATCAGCATTTTCAGTACAGTAACAATTACTGAAAGATATATTGTTGTCTGAGTACAAGCCCTCTGCTTGTCTTCAGCTGAAATCAAATTACTTCAACAGCTTTATTGAACTTCAAATGGGGCAGAAATAACAGAACCATTTTAAAAATTGTTCTCTAAAACAGAGCAATTTCTTCATTCCTCACTCAGGTTAAAATCCCATTGCAGACACTTAGAGAACAGAAATAAAATGAGATCATTTACTCAAGCCAAAAAATCCTGCTAAAAATATAGTGAGATAAATCTAAGCTATGACTTTTTTTTTTTTTTTTTTTTAAACGCAATTCTGTTGATGGAGAACTGAGTCAGAGAGATTCAAAGACATACTTGCAACCTCAAAGGAAAACCAAAGTAAAACCTGGAATTGAACTTTTGCAACTGAATCTTGGTCCAGTGCCTTTCCTCAAGTGAGGTGAAAGCCAGGATGGACTCTAGTCTCAAAGCACACACTCGGACTGAAACAATAAATCCCAGTCAGCAGTAGGACTGAGGTGTGGGCTCCTCGCAAGCAAACCTTACACAGTTCTTTCTTGAAATTTCTGTGGAGTTCGTTCATCAGGCACACTGCACATTAAGTAACACAATATCTGTAGGAACATCTTCATTGCAAACCTCATTGTTTGTTTTGCTTCTGATAATACTGAAGCTATGAAACTTCTTTCAAAAAATTAAGAAACCTGCAACACAGATTTCTACTGGTCTTTGAAAAGTAGCCTTCTCAAAATGCAGTGAAATTGTACATTATTGAAAAATAACTGTTCTCTTTTTGTCTTTTTTTTGGAAACAACTGTATTATTTTTAACAAAGCCATCTATTCTCTTTAGTAGCAAGAAGAAAAACAAAACTAATCAGAAGAACATAAAGATAAGTAATTTTTTATGTTTTCCTTTAAAAACAAATAGTATTACATTTTGTCATTTTTACCAAGTTTGGTCCTTCTCTCTTTACACAGACAGACTTGCCATATTTTGGAAAATATAAAATGCAGACTTGAGTGTGTGTGTACAAATATAATTTTTTGTTTTAACATGCTTACATACAACACTGCTGCTTTTCAGCTGGCTATCACCTTCTCAGTAACACTAACTTGAAATTAAGACTATAATTTCTCTTGGTTGTCCCTTTAAAATAGCTGTAAGACATCAGCATGAAAAGCTTATAGTACCCTGACCAAGACACAAGAGAGGGTAGGCAGGAAAAGTAGAGAGGAGGAAGGGGCTATACGTAGGCCTTGTGCTGCGTGAAGCAAGTATTTTTTTAATGGCAGCTATACCAGGGGCTGCAGTTTGTCATTAAACACTCCATTTTCAGTGCAATACCTTTAAACCAAGGCTGCACTTTTCAAGGGTACAGAGTGACTTTGTCACATAGTCAACTCAATTTGTCACACCTTAGTAGCCACCATAATTAATAGTTTAATTATAATTTGTAGAACCACAAAACAATGAGAAAAAAAGCAGAGTTTAATAGCCTAGCTACCAAAATGTAATGAGCTTTAACAAGTACTCAGTTGATACAACCTGTCACTGAAAAGTAATCTTTTAGAACAAATCATTGCATGCAGAAACCTCTCCACTGTTACTTGTTTGCTGCAATTCCGATACTATCTGGGAGGAGAGGAAACAAGTCAGAAGACACTGATAATTAATGTAAAGGCTGGTAATCTAGTATTTACTGAAGGAATTCACACTTCAGAGGTTAGCTGGCAGATACTAGTCTAGGTGTTCTTAAATAATCACAAGCTCTAGCATGCCCTGGACATCAAGCAGATGTGGCCTCCAAGTCTAACTAGATACATCTTAGACCAAAAGCTAAGAAAACCATAAAATAGATAAACATATATAGATCTGGGAGATTTCTCAGCAATTCCCCATGCCTCTAGAATTCAGAAACACAAGGTGCACACTATATATGAAATATTAGAACAGCTTTTATTCCTCAAAAGAAATGAGTTTAAACCTGATTTTTTCTCCCACATAAACTTCTGGGGCCTGCCATTCCTTTGGCACTATGGCAGCACTAGTGTTTAAAGTCAAGTTGTCAAACAGATCCTTCATGCCTGTTTTGCCCGGCCTCAAAAAGAGAAAGAATATTAGTCAGGCTAGTAAATATCCTGAAGAAAGCATCAGTCTCCATGAAACTTAAGACTGCCACTTAGTTTTCAGGAAAGCCTCTTTGCAAGGGAGAACTGTATTTTTATCCTTTTCTTTTTAGCCTGTCATCATTAAAGAAGTGATATCCTCTTATTAAAAGCTCAGTTTTCAGAACTAAGATGTGCATCCACAAAAATATTTGCAGTAGCCAGTATCTAATAGTCACTGTTATCCACAAATGTCAAAGACAGTTTAATTTAACATCGTGAAGATAGAGCTGGCTGAAAGATGGCATTTTTTCCTTCAGTAATTTAAACTCTTGTGAGGAAAAAGAAGATAAAAGCCTACCTAGAACAGTCTTTTTACAGTTTTTATGCATTGAAAAAAATCAAAAGTTCTGGCAGAAAAGTCTACAGCTACTTTTTATTTATTTTTTCTGGCAAATGAGTTTGATTAAAAGTGGATGTTTTCTTTGGATAAGAGACATCCTGCAAAAATACACCATTACCCAAAATTTCAGATTTTCCACATGAAGTGTTGAGATGAAATTTTTTGAGCAGCGCTAGGTCCAGCATTACAGATTGCTGAGCACTTGCAGTCTTTTGAAATCAATGGCAGCAGAGGTGCTGACCACCTTTGCAGAGCAGGCTGTTACAGGAAAAGTCATGCACCTGTTGAGATATCAATACTTCACCTTTTTTACGTCAAGATTTAATTCCCAAAACACTCACTTCTAGTTGTCATCATTAACAACTTTAAAAACAAGGCTGTAGATGCAACATGGCCTAATATCAAATACATCCTTTACTCAAAGGATAAAACAATATTTGATATGCAGGCATTCTACTTCCTCTAACAGTTCTGTAGACAAAAATATTCAGATTTTAAGTGTTCAGAATTTATTTGTGTTATTCTTCAGCTAAATTCCCATGGAAAGAGGTTATAGGAATCCAACAGTAAAACAGTCCAACAAAGCTGAAAAGCTAAGTATGCAACAAGACCTCAGCCCAGACTCAAACTTTAACTGCAGTACAGTTCCCAAGTTATTCCATTTAGCAAATGGGTTGCTCAGCTCATCTACCATTTTGAGGCTGTCACCTCCTAGTTTTCATGCCATTACTGCACGGGAAGACGTTAGATGAAAAATTTCATGATGCTGTCTGAATTTGTCTTCTGTACTTCAAAGCAGTTAAATTCATGGAAGCTACTCCACATTTCCGCCTCTAGATACTGAGACTCACACAGCAGACCTGCTAACAGAGTCTTTTAACCATTATCTTAGAAAAAGTAACTAGCACAAGTAACTTAAAGATAGCTATACCTAGTGATGGATACATTTTTATTGCAGCAAAATAATGAATATAGAAGTTGGTCACCTGAAGTCCAAATAAGGCATCCCACTAGTTGAGCTAAAAGAGGAACTTGCTGGGGGTAGTTGTCCAGAATAATTTACACGTGATGTGTATTCAGTTTATCAGCTTCTGCTAAGAGCAGCAAACAGTAAGGGAATGAGGAACCTTGTATCAAATGGTATCTCAACAAAAAGTTTGCAACAGAAAGGCCATATTTAAAAGAATACAATAAAGCTGCATACTGCAAACAAGTATTCCCAGTACGCAAAAGTCATGGGAAATAATTGGGGTGGGGGGACCCACAGACAAGAGACATTTACTTGTCTGGCAGTACTCTGTTTTTGTAAGATGATGTAATACAGTTTAATCAATACCCTTAATATGCATTCATAACCATTGTTAAAGGAATGTTTTCAAAGAAGATTGACTTTTAGCTCTTGGAGCCATAATTATACTCTACTCTCAGACTTGGTGCAGCCTGAGTGTCTGGGAGACTTAGTTTTTAGGAGCTGAAATATCGCCAATATATGTTGATTATTCAATTTTTTTTGGCTTCCCCTGTAATAAAAAAGATGCATACAGCATTGAAATGAGAGATTTATGGGAGCACATAAAAAGAACACATTTTCCTAGCAAGTCACTGAAGTTTAATTTAGTGATGGAGGACTAGATCAAGGAATACATTTTAAAGCCATTTTTCTCTTTCTCAATATTTACACATCCTTTTCTTTCTGGAAGCAACCACGGCCAGTGCAAAGCTGTGTTTTAACATAGTATATAGAGTTGGAGAGCATTCACACAGCTTCTTAAATCGTAACTAGGATAACTTTGTGCAGCAAAGACCCAGATGTTACATAGTGTTCAGTGATGAAAAGGCATCTGCTCAGATTTCTTTTCAACCGAAAGTATGGGACTGAAGGTACAATCAACACAGCTTAAAGAAATCTCATTCATTTTTAGCAGGAACCTAAGGTGCTACACTCAGCAAAGGCAGGGCAACTATCCTACAGCTTTCAGCAGAGTGGTACATTGCAGGAACTCCTAGGAACCAGAGATAACAGCACTACCACCCACTGAAAAACAGCAAGCCAAGCTGCTGAATGTCACTGACTTTTAGAGGTGTGTGGAAATACTAAAAATATTGTTTATATTAACTTCATATCTCCCTTGTTCCTTTGTTAAGCATAGTTTGAAAAGCATTGGTTGTGTACATGATAGCTCTGCAAGGATGGATATTCCACAACCTTTCAGGGTGACCTGATCCAGCATTTGCCTGTACTCATTGTGAAATTTTTCTTCCTAATATCTAATTAGAATTACCCGTGTTGCAACTTGTGATTATTGCCTCTCATCCTGTACTACTGTGCACTTCTGACAAAGGTCTGGCTGCCTTCTTTATACCCTCTTATTGCGTAGCTGTAGACAGCAAGAAGTCCTCACTCTTGAGATTTTGCAATTTTTTGAATGTGGCTTTTGTTTAGACCCATTCCATGTATTCATAGAGATGAACACACACATGATATTGAAATAACCATGAGCCCCATTAAGGCTTGGAATAAAGATCTAAGGAGAGCTGAGGTTTCAGGCTGAAACCTTAGAAACTCAGTAAAAACATTTTTAAAAACTAGAACCAACGCAGGCAGGAACAGGAGTTTTGATGAAGAACAGCTAATGTACACAACAAGAGCAGCCCATCATTCTATTCATATTCATTCCACAGTCGGTGCAGTATGTGTGCACAGAGCATTTATTCCAGCAAATGACTGTTAGAGTACTATACTATACAGGTATTCAGAAAAACATGATATTTCTGAGAACAAATCATCAAAGTCTTCAAAGCATAATCATGTGAGGTATGGTAGTTTCTAAGCTCACCAGATATCTTTTCTAAAACTTCACCATTTGATACATTGCCTTTTCTTTGCCACTATCTTAACAGAGAAATAATTACATTTTCAGCAGGCCAGAAGTGACATGCTCTGGCACCTGCTTTAGCAAGGTCAGATGTTAAATCGACAGAACCAAATTAAGATGCCATTTTGAAGTGGCTTAGACATTTAGTCAAATTTGCTTAGATGAGTCTCAGATTTTTGGATAAACCTATAAAAACAAGTTGAGAAACTCATGCAAGGAAATCATTCAAATGAACTACAATTATCACACTATTCAAGCCTGTAAGGGTTTTTCATATTTCTTTTGCTCCTTGAGCCCTCCATATGTAATTTTTATATATAACTTAAGCTGGAGAAAAGCATGCTAAGACTTCATACAAACAGAATGCTGATCTCTTCAAAAAATGTTACTAAGAATACCACATCTGCAATAATAAAAGCTTTTACAAGCGCTAATGTTATTTCTCTGGGCCTAGGCTAGACTTAAGAAAAGTACGGCGAATCAGCTCAGCTAGAGTCATTTGCAAGAAATATGAGAATAAGAAACAGTTTTGATTTCCTGGTGCTTGGGAGTTTTTATTAACTTCATGTAACTTCTCTGGCAACAAGTAGGCTGGCACAAATTAGAGCAGCCTCATAGCTGCACTAAAATGTGCTCAGCTGTGGAACACCACCGATGGTCTACAGGAGGGAGATCCTCCAGCCAAATGGCTCTTTGAGCGGACTCTCCACTTACGCTGCTTTCATGCAAACGATCATGGAAGCTACTTGGGTGGACAGTAACACTAAACCTCAGGGGATTCAGAGAAGCATGTGTTGTTTTACATTCCTCATGCTTCTTATTGTGCCAGTAAGATAAGTTAAGAAGGGGAAAGTTCCTCTTTCCACCTTGTGTCTCCAATCAAGGTTTTGTCAATTGTCAGGACAGCTACTTCACTGAAGTTTTCTGTCTCCCAAATAGATGCTTTACTGCATCAGAGGACATCATGGCTCAGCCTGCTCCGATGTCCCTTTGAAATGCGGTTTCATGGATTCCTGCCACAATGCATTTTGTGAGCTCAGTCCATACCATAAACAAGCTATTAAGTAGATCATCCTCAGGACACACCACGAAACCTTCCAAGTAGCCATTAGGGTATATTGTGTCAATCTGCCCTGTGGAGACATTTATAAAAGGTTCTTTTGCAGAGTACAATGTAATGGCTCCTTCAGGGAAAGTAAAAATGAATAAGATTAGTCACAGTATGGAATATTAATAGTATGAAAAGGTGATATATATTAACACATAATGATGAATTACCATGGAGAAGCAGCAGAGAGTATCTAAACATGGTTTGGTTTTATGTTCTGTTTTGGTAATAAATAGAAAATTTTATTAATGCTTTTGAATTTTATTTATTTACTTACAGTGGACCATATCCCAGTTTTTTAAAGCTACTGTTTCACTTATTTTTACTCTGGAAATTTCCAATATCAATTGGAGATTAACAGATTAAGATATCCAAAGGGTCGGGGAGGAGGGAAGTATCTGCATTAGGTCAACCACTATCAGACTGGTTTGTCCAAACAATCAAGCCAGTAATTCCAATGAAAGTAAACAACAACAAAAATAATCCTAATTTATTTGCTGGAAAAGCATGTGGTAGTAGTCTATATGACAACTGAGGGAGTAACTGTGGGGAAGAAAATAAATCTGCAGACATTAGTCTAATAATTTTGAATTAGGGTTTTTATATGTCATCTGCAGAAAAAAGTCTACTTTTGATTAATACTCACTATCATTGGGATGGAACTTTTTCCCAAGGAGATTTATGCATGAAATTCAAATATGGTGAAAAATTTCCCTTTAAGCTTTATGTAAGTCATGTACAGAAACCTACATTTTCAGGTGTTAACTTATTCATAGATATTTTTAGCTTCTCATTGGATTTAGGGGAATGTTTCAAAGCTACTAGCAAAGTTTGTTTAAAAAACCATCTCTGTGTACTTTTTTGGGGTGGTGGCAATAAGCAGCATGCCAACACCTTCCCAGGAGATTATTTTAGTGTGAGATACTGCACAGAATCTCTCAAATGCTACAAAGATTATGCCTCTGTATAATAAGTCACAGAGAATCTACTCTGGAATATGCAACACAGGAGAAGAGTTTGCTAATTCCTATACGTTAGATGAGGTTAAAATGTGTTGCTAGATGCTACCGAAAAATACTACCGATGTAACACAGCTGGCAAAAGAGACATCTTTCCTTTCCTCTGCGGAACCACCTTGTATCACCAAAGTTCACAGTACACATTTTCATGAAACAGAGATTCTACACAGATTGCGAACGTAAAAGCCTCCAAAAGAAGAAATAAGAATCTCATACTCATGGGTATTTTTACCCAAGCCCTAAACTGCTCCCCCCCCAGATCAGGAAAGTACCTCTGTGCAGAAGAGCTCTTAAACAGGAGGTTTCCTAAAGAGGGAAACTGTTTGACAGTGAGCTAGCTTCTCTGTACCTACTTTCCCATCTGTATAAGAGAAGAAAAAAAAATGACTGGAAAATGGGACTTGAAGGAACTTAAAAACATTAACTGACATTGTCCTTTCTCGCAGATGAGAGGAAGTACGTATAGCAAACATTTCCGAGACATTTGTACAGTATATATTTTTTTAAATCTTCAGTGGCAGATAATCTATAGCCTCCCTACTGAGGCCATTGCTTACCTATTCTTAAAGGTAAAAAGTTTTCTCCAATGCCTGTTTCTTCTACAATTCAAGCCCATTATTTCTTGCCATTTCCACTTTGCCTATGGAAACCAGTTGATTCCTTTCCCTTTTGCGGCGTGGAAAGGGTAAAGTTTCACTTTCTAGACAAAATAATCCCAAATCTTTCAATCTTTCCACTACATTCCCAGTCATTCTTGTTCCTCTCTAGCCTATGTACATTTTGAAGTGAGGTGGCCAAGCTAGATCCATAACCTGAGCTGAGGCCTTGTTAAAGTTAACCCTATGGAAGTGCTGAGAGTATTTAATATATTAAGTGTGGCATGTTCTGTTGAAAATGCATATAGGAGGACACAGTCTTTTCTTTTTCTTCTTTCTGAAAACAGAAGAGGATGCAGCAGACAGGAGCAAGAACCTCATTTTTCTGCAGAGAAACAGGAGTCCTGTGCACTAGAAGCAGAAAGCTAGAAGATGCCCCATGGCAGCTACCAGCCTGAGCTCCCCCTCTCCCTCCTGCCCTTGCTGCAGGGCTCCTGTTCTGGCAGAATATGGGCCAGCACCGCTCGTACCTATCCTCCTCTCGTACAGGAATCCAGCAGCAGCAGTGGAGGGAGGCTGCATTCCTCTGATGCAGAGCCTCCTACGCGCTGCACCAGCGTAGCCTGCTCAAGTCTTTCTGTGCCCTCCTGGCCTTTCGCAAGAGCCTAGTTCATTTTCCCATTTTAGTTTCCCCAATTTTGTTTGAGCATGCAAATGTGCACAGAATGAACAAACTGTGGAAGGAAAGGTAGTCTGCTTCTGCTAACTGCTAGAGCACTTTCCTTCTCTATAGCTTTTCTTAAGGGGTGGGAAAAAAAACAGCCTTCCTATCTACACACTTGTAATTGACTTAACACTAACAGTTACTAATGACTGAGAGTTAGGCACAGCAAGTCAGCAATTAGGAACAAGGACTACAGGCAACATGGTCTTCTTCTAACTAGATATTAATTTGTACTAAAATGAAGCATTTATTTGGGATAGAACTTTAACTTTAGCCACTGTGCCATACTGAAACAGAAAGCAAGCAATAACCCATTATTTCACCCTCAGTAATTAAAAAAAACAAACAAAACCAAACCAGATAGCCTTTACATTTCCTATAGCTACAATTAAGTTGATGGCAGTCAGGGTGAAAGATATCTATCCCCATATTGCTACAAATTAAACAAAAATCACTTACAGAAAATTGTGAACAGAGCCCTGGAGAGCCAAAGAGCAGCTTAGCACATTTCAGAAAGTAATTTTCTGCCAGAATATTGCATGGGATAATAAAACTGCAGATAAGAACCCCATTTTAGTGCATATCTTCTGCCTCTGCTGTGTTGTTACTTCAGGATTATGGTAGTGTTTTGGGAAGATAGGAGACAAAAAAGAAACCCCGAAGAAGATATGTGTCCTCGTTACCCAGACAGTGTGATGAGGGGCGACATAAAAACACCTCGACACAATGAATGAGATGCTCAGTGGAACCCTTCTGCCAGGTGTTGTCAGGTTCAATTACCTAGAGGCTCCAGCTGGAAAATTAAACAACCCTGGCATGAGCCCACACCCAGAAGCCCAAGAGAGCTAAATTACCTCCCGTAGCTGCCCTTGACAAGCAGTACTTTTGAAAGCACTGCATTTACTCATTTAAAACAAAGCACACTGTACCAAGAACAAAAGAAATTTCAGAAGATTACAGTTAAAAATTAACAATTTCTTCCAGGTAAGACTACTTTTCCCCAGAATATCTTGCCAACAACTTTAACTGTTTTCTTCCCTCTCACACTCTGGAGCGTTTAATAAGGCAACACTTTCTAATGCTAGCTGCTCCCCATCCCACCTTCACATCCTGGTTCTTCTCCAGGGCTGCCTGGACTCCTTAGGTGCCTGGGTCAGAGATAACACATCCCAGTTAGGAAGTTGCCTACATTGATAAAAGCCTGTGTTGCCTGCATAAGACCAACCAACTTTTTTTTGGGTCCAGACCAATTCCCAAAGTCTAGTCTGAAATATAGGCAAGCCCCTTCTTACCTCTAAGGCATTTGCTGCCTATCTGACATGAGAAGAGAGGGGGGCTTTGATCTGTTTCTAGTTTCAGCTGTAGAGTTTAGTGCTTGATTGCACTTATATTAAAGCTCACAGCAAAGGCTTCACTTATTTCAGCTGTGTAGAATCAAGCTTGTAATCTTTCCACTTGAGAGACCCAGGCTCCAAGAAGACACACACATGCATAAGGACACTTTGAATGGGAGTGGGAGAAAACAGACCATGTGTGTCTCAAAACCACAATACAGAAAAGACCACGAAAAAGGTTTTCTCTCTGTTCTTCCTCCAACTGACTTGTTATTCCTGCTCTCTCTGCTGCGTACATACCAGTGCAGATGATGCATAATGAAGACAAACCTAAGCTGTGCCAGAGCGCTGTCTGCCTCTGTGCAGAACATCTGTTCCAGGTCCTTTCATTCTTTTATACATCTCAAGGAATCAAGGCAGCATTTTTGCATAGTTCACCCTGCAGTGTAGGACTGCAGAGTAAGTCCTTCGCACATGGAGAATGCTGACCGTCTCAGGATGGTGTTATTTTGTTCTTCACGTGGTATGCTTTAGTGTACATTTCCATAGTGACACTGGGCAAAGAGGCAGCAGCAAAGGAAGGCTCAGCAGCAGAATGCTTCTTACCTGAAGAGCCCATACAAATAAATCTTATAAAAAGCACTAGTCTTTATTTTTCTTCTTGCTCATTTGAATCTTGATTTACTGTTGCAGTTAGCGAACTATTTAAACTTTAATGAAATACAGTGTATAGATAAAGCATGTGTGTCCAAAATTATATAGAGAAGTGGGATTGCAAGCTTTAAACTCCTGCCCAGAAGGTTTGTTGCTCGATGGCTCTCTCATTGGTGTCCTATCCTGTGTAAATCTGGGGTATCTAAACAATGCCTCTTTGAAAGCATAAATCACATAGCACAGAGGAATATTGTAACTGTCCCCAAAGTCCAGGGCAATGAGCAACTAAATCTTTAGAAACAAAATTAAATGCAAACCAACACATCTCTCTATGCATGCTATTATAATGATGTTACAAAATGCTAAAGGGTACGGCAACGTGAAGAGTAAATAAGTTTTAGTCACAGTGAAAGTTCAAAAGAGAAATTCCCTCTCACAATGTTACCAAACCTTGTGATTTTATTGAAAGTCTCATATTTGATTTTGTTTTTAAAGCAAAAACATGGATGCAATGGAAATCTAGGCTTTCGGCTAAATGAAGTTTCTAGTTCTCCTCATTGCAGAGAAAGCCTTAACAATAAGAAGATGAAAGCAAAATAATCAGAAAGCAAACACACAGAATGCAGACAGAAGAGATGATTGGTTTTGAGCATATGTATGAATTTAAAGTCGAGCTCATGACTTAAGGGAAATTTGGCTGGGATTCTTACCTAATTTCAGCCACGTTGGAACTGCATGGAGCAATACTTTAGTGTCTGCAGAGGAAATCGCATTTGTGCTGTGCGCCATGGAGCAAAGGTCCAATGCAACAATAAATAATCTTGCTGGACTTGGCAGAAATTTATAACTGTACAGCACAGAGGCCTGAAAACAGAGCAAATCTTTATCACCCCAATTCAAAATCTATCGAAAGCAAAGTTGTTGGGAAGATTTAATTAAATGCAGAGTTTCTCTCAGTGTCTTCCAGACTGTAAAGTACTCTAGAAAGGACAAAAAAAAAGAAATGCAAATAGGTTCATCCTTGAAACAACTAAAAATATTTAACACTGCAAACATTTTCAGATTCTAATCACAAACACTCTGTTCTATGCTCAGATAAACAGAATTATGCATGTCTCTTCAGAGCAGGACAGGAAATAATTCAGACTGCCATGAAAGAGGCTTTAAAAAAAAGTGAAGAAAACATATAGCCCTACATGTTAATGCCTGGCTAAATTCTGCTCTAAAAATTAAGGGATAAATTTATGACAGTCAAGTGTTGAAGAAGTACTAAATTCAAAGAATCTTGGATTCTTTCAAGACAAAATATTTTCTCCACAAAGCAATAGCTTTTTTTTCTGACTGTCTGAGATTGTGACTGAGGCATGGTGTAAAATGTCAGTTATATCAGTGTGCAGGATGAGGCAGCAATTTTTCTTCACCTACCATATGTTACTCCCCAGACATAATTTTCGGATAGTGGATCTTCACAAGAACATACATGATGTTTCCAGGTCCTCTGAACCTATTCATGAGTGCAGCTTTCATTGCTCCTTTGCAACAGATCTTGCTGTCTTTGGAACAAGGAGCTAGGAGATAGGTGAAATAGAGGGTATCCTTGCTTAGTGTGAGGCACATCTACGGCTCCTAGGCTGTGGAGTAGCTTCCGAGTTTTTGCAGGGTTACTTCGCAGAATCTAGTTACAGGGAACATCTCACCTTGTTGATCTGCATCAAGTAGAGGCATTCCCTCTACTGTATGTGGGTACTTTGATTCCCACCACCATAAAGCAGAGCTCCATGCTAAGTTGGACCTTTGCCTAGACTCTTTGATGCAGCAAAACCATGATTACAAGAGACACTTCTTTGAGACTCCTTCATGAAGAACAGCATTTATTACTGAAAGGGCTTGAACATTCTGCAGTGATGTTTAGTCCATGTCCATTCCCATAACTTATTTAGGAATCCATCTCTTCTTGCAACCTCCAGAAGAGGCCTCAGAGATTTGTTTTTAAAGTTTCTCCTAAATCTCTGAAAATATGTCTTCCTTCTGGTGCATTATTCATAAGCAAGAAGTCTTTGCAATAGAGGTTACTAACCTGCTTCACACTGTAGGAGTAATTGATGTCTATCACTCATAGACACACAATGTTCAAACTGGAAGGCATTGCAAGAATTGCTGTCTTATGTGACAAGTGCACGTATAATTCTCCTGAATACAAGGAAATTCACATGTAGAAGAACATGAATTTCTGTATTATTACTCTCCAAACAAACATCCGGTTTGGCTACTAGTTTCCTACTCTATAACAACAAAAATTAGAGACTTCATGGAGCTAACATAAAGCTCCTACACTGAGGGGTAGGAGAGTCATGCTGTGGGTCAAATTATGCACAATAATGAGTTGCCAGTTTAAGAGGTGGATAGCTGTAAGAAGACTTGGCCCTGAATAAGGATACTATTATTGAGGATACTATTTTAGGGAAGGAAAATAATTCAAATTCAATGAGCAGTAGGATAATGTGATGAATAAAGGGCTATGTTACAGATTGAATACACATGGCTTTTCAGAAAAAGCTGAAAATAATATACTGTACATTGGTAGATATCTGCTTTAATTTTGGTTAAACGAAATATATGCTAGATTCAACTGACTTGATCACCTGTTTGCTCTGAGAGCTGTTTAACCGATAAGAAAAGTAGTCGCTTTTTGCATGTCTTACAGCTTTTATCATAGGAGTATCTTATTATCTATTGTGTGATTCAGTGCAACAGACTGCAGCTTAATAAGATAAGTCAGGAAATTCAAGATACAGGTAAGGTCTTTTGTGATTTGGCAATGCCTTATTTGTCATGCTATCGAATATCTGAGCTGAAATAGTAATGACAGGGAAAAGAAGACTGTAGGAAAAGATATGGCTTCCATCCTGCTGATTTAGTAAATATCCTCCTGCAGATTGCTCGGGCAATGTCATTAGTGTCCCCAGGAGCTGCAGGCTAAGTCTGCCAAAACATGGAAGAAAACCTGTGTTGCTTCTGTTGCTGTCTATAGCCAACAGACAGACAGCACCAGGGACATTTCAGCTACGTCTGGAACGAAGGTATGAAGATAGGCAGGAAGCTAGGTCATGGCATTTGCATCACTGCTATGAGCAGGGGAACAGAAAGAAAAGGAGACCATCTGATCACTAGCTCTTCCCCTTTTCTCCCCACACTATTTAGGGTTCCCATTCCCTAGAGTAACACCAATGGGGTTCCCCTGGAAGAACAGGGTATTAGGGATGCGATGTCCTTGTGTGTCTGTGCAGTAAGAGGCCCAAAATATGACCTAGAGAAAGCCAAAATCTTCCTAGGACTGATACTTTTTTCTGTGACTGAGATGCAACTTCTAGGGAAACTAGTCATCCATAGTCTAGTTCTCTCGCTGCCTGAAATACTGGCAAGCTGTCCTGACAAAGAGACAGTGGGCAAGGCATATCTATCATTCAAGCTATTTATCTTCACTTACAGCTCAGAAGTAGAACTGCACTAAACAAAGTGCCAGCCTCAACGGAAGAAATGTCTGAACATTTACATTCTTTCCTTTCTGCTGCTTCATCTCCAGGCTATGTCACTGCTGCCAACTGCCTGGGTCTTGGCAAGGTACATGCGGTGTTCCTCTTGGGCCAGGATCCTTTTATTATATAGGTCTGGCTTTATTTTATCATCTGGCTAAGGGTGGAATACATGCAAGCAAGAAAGGTGGAGACCAGACTGGCAGATGGGTCAGGGCAATTACAAAAAAACCCTTTAACTATGTTATAAACCACTGAAATACACCTTTTTTGTATTAGCCCAAAACTCCAGGATTATGTACTAGAAGTTCATAAATTAGATCTATAGTTTGTCACTGAATGAATGTAGCTAGCAGATTTAGCAAATGGTATGATGACAGTGTAGTCAAAACGGTGAACGACACACTTGATCTTCCAACACTAACCAGGAAACTTAAAGTAATGTACTTGCTGCAAACGAAACTCAGATGTTCATGTAGGAATTTATTATGGGAGGACAGACTGCTGCAGAAATGTTTTACAACTGATCCAGCGAGCATCTGTAGAACATCTGTTTAAAGAAAGCTGCACCACTACTACCAAATAAATATCTTACATGAAAAATGTGTTTTTACTTACTGGGAAAGGGATGTTCTAAACAAGAGGCTGTTCAAGAAAACTACATTTCAGGAACATCTAACAACAGTGAATCTGTATTTTGTTCTGTGGGCTTTTAAAACCTGAGCTGACAGCTACTGATTAACTGAACTAATAATACAGATCTATGCCGCCTGTTAAAATCCTCGTCATTACATGTCAATTGATAGATATCAAAATGAAGGACATAAGCACTGAGTGATTCTCAAACTACTCTGTGAGCTTAGTTCTGTATGTTTCTTACAATTCCTTCTGCTATACTAGTCTCACACCATTATTAAAGATAATGCAAAGGCTCTGTCTTTCATGGTTTAGAGACATTTTTTCTCTTTCTAACATGCACTAATTCTTTTGTTTTTTTTATTTGAAATGATATATTCTTTATGCAACATATCAGTGTAGCTAAGTAAATAAGTCAACTCTAGCACACAGACCAATCTGAATGGAAAACACGGTTATTATGCATGACAAAGTGCTATAAGAATATACTTTAATGATACCCAAAACAGCATTTACTTTCAATCTGAGCAACACAGTTGTTCTTGATATAAATTCAAATTAAGATTAGTGACCAGCATTACCAATAAAATAAATGAATAGTTGGGGAATATTTAGATCTATCAGTGGTGTGCATGCTGTACTGAAACAGCATTATGTCCTTGCAGGTATAGAATTTTAAATCAAAGTAACATTGTTATCAGTGTCTAGCTTCACGCACTTTGCTTCACAGACACTATTATGCATTGAGCAGCAATTAGTGAGTCACCAGGGATACTTTCCTAGACTCTTCAGGTCAGAAAAGCTAATTAACCTTCCTCCTGTATTCTGAACAGACTAACAATAATCAGTGCCAAATCTTATCCTTCTTCTTTTTCTTTTAAAAAAATCTGTTTTAAAATATTGGTGGCAAATTAAGAAAAAAATGTAAAGCAGCTCTTCTGATAAAAACAGAAAATTCACTAAAGAGGTCAAAGAGCTGAAACTGTGACCCAGGTTTATTTGTTTATACCAGTGACTCTTTGTTTAATAGATTTTTTAGAAAGCTCTATGAAGACAATTTAATTAACTATCCATTTGCACTACAGGTACAGCAGACACACAGTGGTGACGGACATGTGAAAACAATTGTATTTGCGTTGACATGGTGTGCAAATGCAATGACATTTGCGAGAGCTGCCCTTGGACAGAAGTAGCATCTAACCATCCAGACTGGTGATGCAAAGTGACAAAGGTATTGCATTATGTCAATATGTATGAGGTTATGACAGGTCAGGTGGGATGACACCGCTGCAGACAAACCAACTCCATACAATGCTGTCATGTTGCATCTACCAGTTTAAAAGACAGAGTATGATTTTTGGAGACATTTATCAATAGGTCAGCTGGAGCAACCAATGCCTCCCAACAGGTGGCTGGAATGTCATTTCCAACCTGATGGGAAATGCTGCTTAGGTATATTGGAGTCAAGTGGAACATACATCATTTTTGAGCAGTTTCATTTTATATTTAATGTCTCATACAAAGAAATACAGTGCAAAGGTATATGCTTTCCCAGAAGATCAAAACTACAGCACAGAAGCAAACTGACAGCCTGGATCTTCATGCATTTGATGCATGTATGATCTCCTTCATGGGCTCTTCCCTTGCAGTTTTTTTGAAAAAGTTGGTGACACTTTTCCTATCGCTGCTGTTCTGGCCACCTTGCACAACTTTCACTTAAGCAATGACCAGAATATACAATGATCTTCCTGATGCAAGAAGGGGAAAAAGAACACCTTTTCAAAAGCAATGTCATGTCACCATTAAAAGACCTGCATATGAGTCTCATTCTGATCATAATTTCAGCACTTTCTGCACAAACTGCCCCTATGTTTTACTTATCTCTAAAACGTGGAAGGGCAGGTCAAAGCAAATCTTGGCAAATTAGCTCTCTCTTGATTTTGAGAATGACTGAGGTTCATGTGCTGTTCATGTGTTAGGTTCCAGAGCAATATGTGAATAGTTACTAAAATGTTAGCATAGTCTGCATAATCTCTCTCTCTCTCTCTTTCCATTTAGCATGCACACACACACACACACACACACACACACACACACACACACACACACACACACACACACACACACACAAAATTAAAGCAAACCTTGTTTAAGAGCTTACGTTGGATATTCTGTTTTTCATGGGATTTACAACTTTCTACCAACAGAAGAACAAGGGGCTGCCATATCCAGGTGAATCCACAAATGCAGCACGGGAATTGCACCTGCTCCCTTGTTTCCTGCGCTGTGCACAGCCCATGTCGGAAACTTCTACGTTCTACTGCAATGACACGAACCACATCACAGCCATGGGCGGATCTGGAAGGGCAAAGTATGTAGCACATCACTTGAGCAGGTTCAGGGGACATTTACTCTAGGCCACAGAGATATTTAGGCCACAGAGCTTCTTTAGATCTACATTTCCGATATGTTTTGTGAGCATACAGACTATCTGCTTTGCAGTAACCTGCTGATTTTTTTTTTCTCCTAGAACTTCCCCTTAACAGCTGGGGAGAGGTTGCCCACAGAGACCACTCATGTACCGTGCTGGAAGACTAAATTAACCTATGGTTGTGAACACTTTCCAGAGTGGGGCTAAACATTCACATGATTAATAATGATTCACACTGCAGATTTTGACAAAATAAGAAGGGAGAGGTAATGAGGATGTGGCAACTACGTTAGAACAAATTTTCTGCAGAGTTTAAATACAGGAAAAAATCTCCAGATCCCAGTGAAATGTGCCAGGTGAACTTAAGTAAGGGAATCAATTTAATGTTTCCAGTGTTTTGCTATGCATCAAATAGCGTAAGTCTCAAGACTTGAATTATATTAGAACAGCCTGGCATATCTGTAAAACTAACGTTTCAAACTCCTGTGTGATAAATTAAAATAATTCCACTCGTCAAACTGCAAACAACTAGCTGTTCAGAAGCCTTTGAAAAAGTACTTTCAAGATAAAATATGTACTTGTTTCTGTGTCTTTTAAAAAAATGCTGTATCTTCTTCACAGCTTCAGTGGTAGAAAAACATTTCATGTAAAATGTGTTTTTGTCTGACATTTAGACGTCTTGCAAAGTGGTTTATTATAGATCGTGTGGACGTTTGGATATTTAATTAAATGTCAGAAACATATTCTCTGTCCTCATATGAATGAATATGAAGAGTTTATTTATTCATAGTCTATTTGTTATTCTTTTTCTGTTTCTCACACAAAATTATCAGTTGGAAAGTAAGTCATCAGAGACACTTAAAATTTTTAGGGGTCAGAAATCTAATTAACCTCAGCAACTGTGCTTAAAATGTTGAATAATATTGCACAAGTTCTTACAGGAATCTACAGAACCATTCATGCTTAGGAGCACATTGGCAACTGGTTTTTCAACTGACCTTTAATGTCATTTTCAAAACATCCTTGGAAGGCAAGATGGAAGGAGCTGAGAATAAAGAAACCACGCTGGCATTAATCTTAGCTCCTAACAAACACATTTAGGACTGCACTCTGCAGGCCTTAGTCTGGATTTTGCTTATTCACAGGAATAATTCTGCTAAAGTTGTGGGCCAGTGCTGTAAGTCCTGCTAAGAGCAAGAGTGTGATACAGCTAAGAGCTGTCAGCAAGTTACGGTGCAATGAACTATTGGCGGTGTTACGCATTTAATGAATGAATGAAGAAAGAAGCAGCAATAAACTGGAGGAGAATGGAAACTAATATTCTGGAGGGATTTAATTTTATTTAGGTTAGGAAGACATAAAGTAAATTTTCTGTATTGCCATTAACAAAACGTCCAATTCTCTTGCAATGCAGAATGTACAGTGGAAATATGCCTCTTCTGTTGTCATCATAATTGATCAATCGGTAATAATGACATGGGAGAAAATCTACTTCTTTTACTTATCAGTATAAACAATGGCCTCTGGTTACCACTAGCTGGTACCATCCTAAATGTAAGGACACATATGCCAGACCTGATAAGCTAACAAGCATCAAACATCGCAGCAAAATGGACTGTCCCAGAGCATATGCTTGTAAATTCACCAGTAGAAGAGGAAAAGAAAAGAAAAAAAGTGAAAATGTGCATATGACAAATTGAGCAAAGTAGATATATGTTTTTGGTTCTGGAGAAAAGGACAGCACTATTGGAGAGTATTTGTTTTCTGTTTCTAGATATCTGACATCCCTCTTTTTACTGTCTGTAATGAAACAAAATTCATTCTACTTTACAGCTAAACCCAGAAAAAACATTCAAAATCTGCTGGGAATAGTTGACTAGTTTTTGTATTATTTTTCACCGGCATATTCAGTAAAGTTCACAGCACAGTGGAATGCTTAATTGCACTGAACATTAAAGTCTGCTATATTTTATATTATAATCTGCATTGTATTTTAACAGGAGATAATCCCTCAATTTTTGTTTATGCATTTTTTTGTCCTTTGTGGTACAGTAATTGTTTAAGACTGACAATTTGTGGTACTTGATATCTTTATTACAAAAGTACTGAACTTTAAACAGGGGAGCTGGACATCCAGTTAGGAATAATTTTATTAATTCTTTTTCTACAGTAGCAGATATAACTAGAAAAAGTAAAATTCTAACCAAGCATCTAATTGACCAGGCATGGGAGTGTGCATCTGTGAGGAGACTCAGCTGTAAAAGATAGAAATGTACTGCTTGAATTCTGCTCAGATGGGAATTACCTATCTTGTATGCTTTGAGCTTCCTTTATCCTTTCAGGGGTAGTTAAACCTAGGAAGTTTTCAGCATGTAGGATCTGTGATCTGAGTATAGCTGAGGATCAAAGGCTGAATCAAAGAAGCTTTCTGCAAATTTTCCTTCAAGTCTTCCATCATCACAAGGTATACTGTAACAATTTTACAGCTACTGTCAGTGTGGACATCAGTTTGATATCGCACTGCCTCTCCCTGCATATTTCAGATTATAACATTCATTATTAAACAATTAGCAAAAGCTATACTATTGCATGGAAAGCACTGCTCCCTTTCCCTCCTATGCCTTCACATCAAGATACGAATTTTGCTTACTGCTCCCTACTAATTTCAAATGTGAAAAAAATCCATAGTTATATGAAATAAAGAAAATACAATTAGATAATGTTGGGATGAGTGTTTCTTTTTAAAAATCAGACCTAATACACACATTTAAGTCACTATGTCTATTCTGAAAGCAGTAGCTGATCTTTGCCACTGTGCCAGTGCCCGTACGGGTTGCTCTGGCAACAAGATGCATAGGCAACAAGATTTCACTCAAGGCAAAAAGTTTAACAGGGAAATGTTACCTCTGATGTTTATAGCGAAACACTGGGGCACACATTTACCTTTAAGCATTTAAGCAGTTATCATTGTTTGTAGCTCTCTCTTCTCACAATACTGGTCATTTACCTTGACTGCAATAGGATAAAAGCCACCCATACAGGAAATTTAATCTACTGACTCCAGTGGAGCTACTCACCGGCTCGGGTTAAATGCCCAGTTAGGGAGGAAGATTGCTGGTGGACTTTTTCATGGATTAGTGTTAGGGCCTCTTTTATGTAATATTTTCATTAATAAGCTGGCATAAAAACTTGGGACAATGCTAATGACATTTTGTGCTCACATACAGTTGGAGACATCGTCAATGCAAAGGGGGGTTGGAATATCTTACAGGGCAATTTGGGTGACTTTGGGAGCTTAAGTAATGGAAATAGGATGAAATGTGATAGTACAGCATGTACAGCCGTTCACTTAGGGATGAAACACAAGAATTTCTGGAACAACCTGGGAGCTCATTAGGTTGAAACGACAGAGGTGGAGAAAGGCCGGGCTGTATTACCTGACCACAGAATGACTAAGAACCATCATTATGACTGTGGTCATGAAACAGGCAAATGTTTTATCAGGACATATCAGGAAAATAAATCACAGTTGGAGAGTGAAAATATGACTTTTTTGGAGTAAAGTATTAATGATAGTGAGTAAGTCCACCAGAATCTGGCTCTTTTTGTATGTTTCTTTATTTCTCACTGAAAAAGGTGTTTATTAATGCATATCTTTGTCATTGACACAGGTATTTATAAAGACATTAGACTAAAATGGTTCATAATAAGATGAGGAATAGAGGCAAACACATGGCAAGTAAGACATGTAAATAGCTTCACTGTCTTCCAGAAGAAGTGATCGTGATACTGAGGCATGCCTGGGCCTTCGCTTTTTAACTTTAATCTCCTTGTCGGAGCATACATGCACCCTCTGCATACACATCACTCCACGCTCCCACTATGAGATGCATTTTGAGGGCAGAATTCTCAAGGCAGGTTTCATCACTGTGGGAAAAACGATACTGGAGTTGATTCAATTGGCCAGAAAAAAAGAGTATTACCACATGTTCCTCAGTGACATACTGAAACATAAATATGAAGTGCTGAGTACATGAGCTGAGCAAATTATCACACTTCTGCAAATGAAAATTTTCTCTGAGAACTGCATTCTCCAACCATGGCCTATTTGACTTTGAATTCCTTAACTTTTTCAGCTTTCTATTAATAGAGGATAATGCTGAAGCTAAAGTTCAAATTGGAAGTTTTTTCTATGCAGTCTTCAAACACAGTGAAACATCACAAGCTGATGGCAGAACCCTGACAGTGCCCCGCTTTGTACTTTGATTCACAATATTTATTTCTTTGGCTACTATTGTCTGGATGATGAACTAAATAGGAACTAACCAAAATTGCTGAAAACTGCGCATTTTAAGATGCAAACTAGAAAAAAGCACCAAAATTAAGATAATGATGGGAAAGTTAAAGTGAGGAGATTTAGCTGTAAAAGATAGAAATGTACTGCCTGAATCCTGGCCAGGAAACACCTGGCTTAGATTTATGTGTTAGACTGTAGGACTATTAGAAGAATTCCCTATATATTAATGCATATAGTACTTAATGAAAGAAATGCCAGTAGATGGCACTCAAAAATATGAAGCATGCTTCAGTTTTGTCACATCACTAAAATCTGCTGTTGCTGTTCATGGCCAATGACATTCTTCATGCATTTCTTGGCATCAGTGTTAACAAAACTTTTACTCTTATGTTCATTGCAGATACCCTGAAAACAATCCAGTATTCAGAGTATGCTCCTCAGTATGTATAATGGCATTACAGTTTCTGTGTATATCAGAAGAATGTAGGGATACAGACAAATTAGCTATACAGTCCTCTGCTTTCAACATTTTCTAGCCTGTTCTAAAAAAAATCTGCTGGTGAAATCCTGACCTAGTGGCCTAACAAGTTAATGGGACTATTGCCATTTCACTAGGCTTGGATTCCATCTTGCTTAATGTATGAGGGCTATATCAAGTACAAAGTAAACCAAATTACTGAAGTCCTCAGTTCCGTTTCAGTGGCTCAGCTTTCTAGGAGAAGGCATTTATTTCTTTCACATGCCATTTTTCTTTTTCTTTTTTTTTTTAAACAAATAACATTGCTCTTTTAGTAAAGTGTCAACTTAGCAAATGTTGAGTTTGAACACTAAACTGCATTCCATGGTCATTCCTATTAAATGTGTAATAAGTTTCAAGTTCACAGGCCAGCTGCTTAAAATAATGTAGACTCACTGATCGTGTCTAGGGGTAGACAATCCTGTTGTTTCTAATCATGGAGATTAGAGTTGCAAAGCGAGATACAGCCTTGCAGGTACCTTGAGTCTATGCCTCAGAAATCTTTGCATGCAACTCCAGTGACCTTGACACTGTTTGCAATGAAGAGGCACTGCAGAAAGTGGAGCCCCAGGGTTATATGCTCATGGATACTAATGTCACGTTCTGCATCGAAAGATGAGTAGGAGATTAAATCTGCCCTAGGAGAAAGCAGGCAATACAGAATACCAAATGAAATATAGCCTTTTTGAAGAAAAACCAGGACTTAAAAAGAAATGTAGAAGAAGAATCAAAACAAAAAGAATTAATTAGTACATAAGAGAGAATGCCTACATGGTAAGTTTAACGAGGACGTAAAGCATATTGTTCTGGTAAAGGCTGCTTGGAACGTTAGCTAAACACTTGCTTCCAATGACACCTATACAAATGTTTTACTCCTTAAAGAAAGCAGTGTGAAAAGCATTTTGCTTTCTTTCCACACATAGGAAGGGCACATAAGAGCCAAAGGAAAGTCACAATACACTCTGAATTCTTTTGAAGAGGATCTGGATGTATGAAAGCAGGATTCAACATTCTGTGTGTAATGTGACACTTGGCTTCCTGGGGCTTAACCCTGTCCCAGAATTGCAAGGGTTATAGCTACACTAAAATCATAGTGTAGATCACTGACAAAATACACTAGATCCAGCCCTAATTTAGGACAGAAAGACGACAGCAGTTCAAATCTCTGTGAAGTTAATCAAATAAATACAAATCCAGGGTCTTAGTTATGTTCTATACTGAAGCCTATGTCATCACCATCTGTGAATAAGAAAAAAAGGGACCTTTCATATATCCATGGTAAAGCATGCATTGTCCCGCATGTGGGAATATGCATGGATCACCAAAGGGAAGAGGCTCTGACTCAGATTATCGAACAAAAGCTATTCTTATGATAACTAACGACTGAGGCGTCCTATCCAGTAATGGTGGTTCCACATCAAATACAGCCATACAAACCACATAAAACACAGCTGACAGGGAGTTTAAGTTCTTAACAAAATTTTTGATGTTACATATTACACAGGAGCTCAAACATGGAGTTCACAATAATGGGTTTCAATTATATAATAATCAAATCTATGAGATGTCTTTGTTCATTTCGATGATCACTCCAGAGACTGTCTCTTGCTAGTGTAGAAATGAATCTTAAGGACAGGTGGGCAGAAGTGTAAGACATCTGTGGCTATGCTGAGGCACTACCTAAGCATCATGTCGGATTGTGAAAGCAGCCGGTATGGGAATTACAATAGCGGTGCAAGCCACCTTCCTGGGGGGACAACTCCATCCCACCTAATCATGTTTGCCTGACTGCTTCCGAAAGAGCTCTGTTCTGCAAAGAGTCATGTTTCGATTTCATTTGTTCTTAAATAGGTAACGTACCTTAGCTGCTCAAAGGTTGTAGGATTGTGCTGTCAGAGAATCTATATTAAAAAAAAATCTGGCAATTGCACTCCTTTTAATCTAATGCTTGCGTAAAAAATCTAAGGGATTTGACATAGTTATGTTCAGCCAAGTTTGATTCCTGGAGTTTATAGTCAAGTAAAATATGTAACTATTTCCACCTTAATTAAAAAATGAATAAAGGCACTAAAATGCCTTCTATTCCACAACAACTGAATAAAACAATTGGTTTGACAGCAATCTGGTAATTTAATTACAGGAAACGAACTGCATGCAATGCATATACATAGGGTATAAGGAGGAGAATAGAATCAGTAAATCATTGCACTCAATAAACAACAGCAAAAATTCTTAATTGTCCAGTTAGTACTGATGGGACTATAAAAAAAGCTGTAAACAATGTTTGATTCAGACAAAGTGGTTTCGGTGCAAAGTAATTTCTTTGAGAACTGTAAATGGTACCGTGAATGGTACTGAAAAATGCTGAGAGATATTTCAATATTTGTAATTTGAAGGCTGAAGTGTGATGTATAAGAAAATGGCAGCTAGTAACTGTGTTCAAAGAAGAAACTTCAGTTTTCCATGCAAACGTTTCATTCACCATCTTATACTGACTGTGAATTAATGCACTGAGAAAAAGGACTAATGGTAAACCACAAAGCAACTTCTGCATACACAGTTAGGCATAACTGGTGACACATACAGACTCCTAGCACAATGTTTGTACAAAAAGTGTTAAATACTTAAATTGCTATTAACTGTACTACATTAGCAGCTATGCACTATATTCCTCTCCCAGATCACGATCTTCTTGTGTGAGGTGCTGTACGAATAGACAGCCCCCCCCCCGCCAGGATCTGACTCCAGGACCTTATTCTTGAAGCAGTAGAGAAACATCTAACCGACAGCCAGAACAAATGCTCCAGGAGAGCTCCTGCAATGCAGCAGGCAGCACTGGTCAACACAGAGGAAGCAGGGTCACAACACACCAGCTGTTCAGCTTTGGTCAAGTTTTTCATAAGTCTCAAGGAGGTGGAAAGATTTAAGAAAGTGTTTGAGGAAAGTAATTAAGAAAGGAGATAAAGTAGCTAAGCTTTCACAAAATTGTGAGTATAAAGTTAATTTTATTAGATGCATATTTGAATGCTCCTATATAAGTTCAGAAATGGTAAGAAGCTCACTGGGTGATGAGTTATCCTCACACTGTTTGATATGTACTTCTTTTTCCAACTGTTTCCTTTTGTTTACATCAGAATGAAAGAACCTCATCAGAGAAGTAAGTTTGACTTCACCTTTACTTCTTGTCAATGAGTTAGTTGACTCAGCTTTGTGAATGGAGTTCCAGTTTAAGGTTACATTAGGAATAGCTCCAAAATCTTCATACCTTTCTCATAAGTAAATCTGATGAAAGTAGAATGGAGTTACTTTAACAATAGTGTAGATGTACAGCCTGCAAGAAACAAAGCATGCAGTTGTAAACCTCTTAAATTTGGCCATCAGAAGAGTCTTCATTCCATTTTCTTTCAATCTATTTTGAGTTCTTTGTATCTATACATCTATTTCCAGTTGTTTTATTATATTTTGGGTCTACTTTACAAGTCACAATAAATCAGCTGGAAATGCTCAACATCTCCCTGGAGGCTTTTGAGAGTCAACAGCAGGGTGGGTTAACAGAGGAACCTAGCCATCCAAAATCAATGTGCGATTTGGCTACCACATCCAAGGTATTTCTTATAAAATATTACATTTATGCTAAAATCAATTCACTTCATCCATTATTTTTTCCCTCAGGGATTTTTGTCTTGTTTCGATCTGTTTTTAAGAAATATTGAGGGGAAAAAGCATTTCACCAGTTTTCTATTTAGTTCTGCATGTGACTTTTAAGATCACCTGTATTATATTGTGGCAGCATGTAGTGTGCTGATCATGAACCAGCACCTCCTTTTGCTAAGCAGAGTGCACACACTGTGCAAAAAAGGCTGTCTCTACCCAAATCATGCCAAGATAAGTTAACCTTCCATGAAAGCCCTTTTCATACAATTTTATGAGTTTCACCACTTTGACTACTCTGAAGAAAGATCATCTCAGGGTGTCTAGAACTGGAAAATGACACCAAACTACCAGCTAATCTTTCGGACAGAATGGCTGCATAGGGAGGATATGCTAGGATGGAAAAAAGTAGTTATACATGTATATGAAAGAAAAAACGAGAGAAAGATGTCCTTAAATTTTAGAGACAACAGTTGTTTGTATACAAATGTTGGAATAAATGTGAATGAATGTCTGCTGTACTCTATCCTAGTCTTTTTAACTCAGAGAAATTGACTGGAAAACCAACTTGTGTAGTAAATTGGGTTAGCAGATAATAACAATGCACATTTTAAATGTGTTTCATCATTCTGAACATGCCTAGATGACAGCGACTCTGGTTTCACTATAATTATAAATCTGCATTGTTCCATACTGCATATTGTCTTCTGGCTTCTGCACTTGGAATTGAATCGTCCTGTGCACTCTGTCCAAGGCAGTCAGCGTGGAAGCCTGTTCTTTCCTCTCTTCTGCTCATTACCCATACTGCCAACGTTGTGGGGTAAAGTTCTCCCTTCCATACAGTTTATCAGACAATTGTATAAATACTGAAATAGGGTCAGATCTAGCAAGACAGAGCATCAACTATTCCCATCAACCAGGGTGTTTAGATCACTAAATAAATGTTTAAAGTTGGCTTTGATGGCCCAGTTTAACTTCAATGGGAGCTTGGAGAACTCAGCACTTGTAAAAACCAGGTCGAGGTTCCTGCATTAAGGCAAGATGTCTAAATATTGGTGGCGTGGTCCTTACCCACTAGAAATTGGGGTCTATTAATTTATAAACACTTAGATGCTGGGAGCAAAATAAGTATCTAGGCTTCTGCCTCTCACTTTGATACTATGACTCTACAGACCATTCCCTTCTGTCGGCATCACAGAAATTTCAGCACTCATTTTAATGTAACCAGAATCAGGCATTTACTGAAATTCTCCTGATAACTGTTTTAGTGGGACAAATCAGTAGCAAACATACATAAAAACATCTGTATCATTTTACTTTAAAAGCAAGATATTAACAACACTAAACAGCACTTGAATCCCTTAACATTTTAAAATGGTAGTTACATTTTTTTATTGAAGCAAAATTTTATCCCAGACACATATGCATTTCTGCCAAGTCATGGACCCAGTTTTAATAGGCAAGTTTTAAACCCCTGAAAGCTGAGATTTATAATAGAAATGCAGACTAACTGCTATGAATAGAGCCATATAATATAAAAGAACTGTTACTGAAAGATACTTATTTTTTATGACTAGCTCCTTATTTCAGCAACTTTTCCTTTCAAGTATCCCTTCTATAGCGAAATAATTTTGTATTCAGCAGTAATCTTCATGAATTCACTTGGTATTCATGTAGATGTCACATGTATTTCCACTGATTTTCCACTGCTGTTTAGGATTAGTTAATGGGCACTTAAAATAGAGTGTTACCCCTGTGGGAGTAAAATAACTTCAATCTTGGTGCACATGTTTCCGAGTCAAAGCATAAATGATGATATTATATTGAGCTCAGTTCAGTCAGTTGTTGGCTTTTCAAATAATATGCCAACAGCCTCTTTAAAAACAAGGGGGGGGGGGCAAGTGGAAATACAGCTTTTTATCTCTTGGAAAAAAATACTTATGAATAAAATAGTTGCTTTAGTCTATCAGTACAATAGGCCAGATGCTGCTGTAAATCACTCTGGCTGCACCAAGGTCAATGAAGCTACGTTGACTTACATCTATTTGTGAGAATATGTTTTGTTCAGCTGCTTTCTGATTGTGATGGCTAGTCTACAAGCAATTATCCCTTTTATGGTGGGTTCAGTGATTTTACTTGTTTTTTACCTTTCTTATTAGTGTGAATAACAGTGATATCAAATATACTTTACAGCTGAGGAAAACTGATTCATTGATTAGTTCTTACAATCTGAATTCAAGTTTGATGAAGAATTCTTTTCAGGCAACTCAAGATAACTAAGTAACATTAATTTATTTCCCAATACATTCTCCTAATGAATACTGTATATGACCAATAACTACGAGTTTGCCTCAAGCGTTTTGCTCTTCTGTTGAATGATGCAGCTGAAAATTAATACAAGAAATGAAACAATTCTAATATTCCTTTTGTAAGAGATTTTGTAAAAGATTTTGAGAGTAGTTGCTTTATGTACTGCAGATGGAGTCTTTAAATAGGTCATCATTAAAAGACCACAATATTCCAACAGTTTTCTGGACTGCCATTTGGGACATTAATATGACTGCTGAAACACACTTTTAGTGTATAGTTCATGTTCCCTGAGGAATATTCTCTGGCTGTAATATGCAGTCTTTATAAAAATAAAAATAAAAATAAAAATAAAAATAAAAAAATAAAAAAATAAATATCTCTTTGCCCCTTTTATAAGACGAAAGATGGTGTAAGAGTTGGCCTCCCCGGTGCCCCAGCCTGCCCACATGCTGCTCCGTGCGTTCCCGCACTGTGAGCTCGGTAAAGGTGGGTCTCTTGCCAAGCTCAGTGAAGGGGGACACCATACAGGCTCCACGGCCCTTTATGGAGGAAGAGACGGCAGAAGCAGAAGTCAGGTAGCGACTGCATTTTGAGACAGCAATGGTTGCAGGAGTAGCGGCTTATCAAGACGGGCAGGCATAGAAAAGCAGATTTCTGACTCTGCTTGTTAACGTGTGCTGCAAGCCAGCTCCTACCTCAGGTTCACGCGTCTATCAACAAAGATATGCGAACTTCAGCTTGAGAACATCCACCTTGGGTCTGTGAGTGTGTGGAAACAATTAGAAATATTCAGGTCCATTGGTGATTGGCATACAGTTGAACATACATTGCCAAACTTTGCTTATGAGGAACTGCCCCTGGACTCCCCTAGCCACATGCTCTGCAGTGTATCAAGGATTACTGCAGATCTCCGGCAAAAGCGGGTCGAGATTTATTCTTTCACTCTTACTTTCTGTGCCAAATATAGGGAAAGGAACTAGATACATTTTTCCCTTGCTAGTATTACTAAACTACTCAAGTTGCCTACGGTCTGAAAAGGCATCAGCATACCTCCACTCCACGCTGACTTCATTCTCCTTGACTGGAAAGTCTGTGGGACCTGAGTCTGGTTTCAGTTAGCACATTAAGAGTCACTGCTGATGCGAATGAAGAAGACAGGGGCAGTATAAGCACTCATTAATGCTTTGTGCTGAATTTCAAACCATCCCAAATAACCTGGATGCTAGGCACCCATTAAAATTACTAGGAATTGGCATCCACCAAGTCCCTGTGGTTTTGAAGCCTGAGCTCCAACACGCTGCTTGTTTGTTGGCTTGTTTGATGTGCGCGTAGCCTGAGCTGCGTATTGCTGCTAAGATCTAACATTGCTCTTGCCAAGACATGGTAACTGTTCCTGTATTTGCACTGATCTTCTCTTCTTTATCCCCCTGAACACCTTGGGTCAACTGTACTCCCACAGTTCATTTCGGACCACAAGACTTTTAAGCTGACTCTGTTTTTTCTTTTAATGGAGCAGCCTGGGGGATGTTATTGTCCTACGGTTTTGTTACTAGGATCTTGTCATCTGTTTACACATTTGATAGACGAAGCCATGGAGAATTGTAATATTATTCATATTCACACCCCTGAGAGATACAGACTGCAAATTGAGACAGGAAACTCTGAAAGCTCTCCCAAGAGGCAAAAATCACTTCTTTTTGCTGATGATTATGAAGAAGATTGGCTGGCAGATGTTAATATTGGCAGTTACTCTCTGACAAATTTTCTCTAGGTACAGCTAATCAATTTTTGCTGCATGGAATAAGAAATGGAGCTTGAATATTCAGATGTCTAGACATGTAAATACATTACATTTATAAATAGATTTAAATGATTAATATCCATGAAAAAATAAACATAAAAAATGGATAAACATGAAAAATGGATAAACTAGAAGTGTTGGGTGAAGATTCATGAACCATTTAAAGGATGGATGGCAAAATTTGTCTACACATTAGGAGAATGAAATTACTTATGCAGTTATCACCTAAGGATTTACAGACAATATTGATCTTTCTAAAAACCTAGCTCTTAACTAGAAACGCTTTGACCCTAAACATAGTCTAAGGGCCAACGTTATTTGCAACAGAATGGTTCTAGATAGAGATATTATCAATGTATAAAGGATAATGCAATTTGACCCATTAATGCTGTAGAAATACATGCCTTCTCTGTATGGGGTCCTGCAAATACTTCAACTAATTTAATAGACCCAAATGGGATGCTCTGAAGGCTAAGGTTTTTCAGAGTTGATCTATAGAAGTGATTCCGTAATTGTAACATGATTATTTCATTCATAAATATTCTCTCTTCCTGGTGATAGAGTACAGTTCTCTGGAGGAGAAAGATGAAATTTCCTCCCTAGAGATTAGCTGTATCATCATGGTGACCATTCCCGGATGTGTTATTAACTGCTTTGATCTGCCCATGGGAGAAGTTTATAACACTATCATGCACACCAGCCAAGCTACCTCGATAGTTTTACACACCAAATCACAACAGATTCCCATAAGTGACTATGACAATCCCTGGTGGACCGCCACCGAGCAATTGTTTAGTCTCCAGGTGACACAGAAGATACTACCTGCTTTACCAGCATATCCGCTCACTTAGCTACAGCAATATGATTAACCTTATTATTTCTGAATCAGTCCACTGTGGCAAATCGTGAAGCACCATATGGCTGTCTGAGAATGAAAGCAACGTGTCCGCGTGGTGCATGAAATTTTCCTGGATGGGTGGGTGAATTATGTATTATGATTCATAGTTAAATACCAACCTAAAAGAAAATTCTTTCTACGGAGACTATTTAGAATGTTTCTATATTTTATAGAAGGCAATGGATCAAAGAAGAAGTCTGAAGCAGCAATGCGTACTTAATGACCTGTTCCGAGGAGTAAATTATGGTTAGAATTGTCAGGGTATTAAACTTAGTAGAGCAGAGCTTAAGCAACAGAGATGGAAATTTTCAAAATATAGTTCATTCTTTTACAGCGACACAATAGTAAAATAAAGTAACCTCTGACAATATGATTTATTGAAGAAACTAAACAAAAGATGTTGGAGCTGCTGTGTACCGAAGTTATTTAGCTGTTCTATTACTTTTAATGAATAGCTAAGATCAGTGAATATATTCAGCGAGATAAGGTTCAGTGCATTTGTGATAAGGGGAGAAAGGTAAAAAGAGAAAACTTGCATCAATTTTTCATTCAGAGATTTATTTATTGGAGGTTTATATATAAAAAAATCCAAAACAAGCAACAAACTGAAACATCCTATTTTCTCTCTGGTCCTTTTATCCAGTTAAAACCAAGGTCTGACTGGTAAAATATATTTATGTGCTAATGTTTTAGGAAAAGGTCAGATAAAAATCAGAAGATAGCTTCATGAATTCATAGGTGTTTGGGATATGTTTCTCTCTTTTCAATGGGACATGAAGCTGAGACAATTAAATCATAGCCTTTATTCACAGCAAATGGCTAAGAAAGGCATTTTATAGCAGTTTTATCTGGACAGTGACCGAGGGGTTAATCAGTAAAGGATTATCAGTTTCATTAGGGCTCAGTCTTCAGTGACCGAACAAGCCTGAGTAAGTGACTTTGCTATCCTAAAATTGTGCTGTATACAAAGATGATGATGGAATTCATGAGCCTGGCTTATTTTGCCAATTAGCACACTCGCGTTGTTATTAAGGGTGAGGATGTGACCTGCCTCTCTTTCCCCATATGACAGGACCATATAATTTTCCTTGTGTGGGTCTACTTGGAAGTGGAACACCCATTTCCTCCTATTATATTTTCTCCTCTTCTTGTGTCCCAGGAAAATGGTTGTTGCAGGTGCTCTGGAGAGTAACAGAAATGAAGCATTTCCATTGCTCTTAGTTGCACAGCTGCATAGGATGCTCCGTAAGCTGACTCAAAAATGATTTACAGTGAAGTTTTTGGTGACAGCTGAAAAAATACATCTGCTGCAACTCATCTGGACCTCCTAAAAATATGTGTCTATAAACACTGTATACTAATAACTGTTTTAAAAGTGTTACAAGATACTGAATAGTGAATTGATGCATTGATGATTAACTTGATAAACTATGACATGCTATTAATTCAATGACTAAAAACAGCAGCAATTACAGTGTTAGTAACATTTAATGGCACTTTTCAGACTGGAACCACAAAGCCAGGTACTGTACATTTCTATAATGAAAATACGGCTTTTGCACACAGTAGCAGAGTGACGATTTTAGTAAGAGTAACAGAAATGACAGCACTGTCAAGCTCTTTACAAGGAATCAGAGTAGATGCAAGTTATAAAGAAGAGTTAGAGGAGGGCACTGCAGAAACTTCACAGACTTTCACATTCCAGGCATGCAAGGAAACAAGATGCTGTGGGAAATTCAACTAAAAATCTCTTAAAGCTGCCATCAGTGGTGAAACAGAGGGAGAATACGATGACAGGATGTAAGATCTGAATAGACTTTATTAATAATCCATTAAACAGCCTCGTAAATGTACAAAGAGCTACGCAAGACCTAGATTAATACATAGTCCTTCCTCCAAAGGGATTATTATGCAAATGCCTGAGTTCTGCTCCCAGCCGAAGTCAACGGCAAAGCTCCCATGACTTCATGCCCCAGTCAGAGACCTAAAAGCTAAGGGGTGACACAGTCTTTCAGAAGGAGAAAATCTCTTAAAAAAAAAAAAAACTAAGATAAAAGGAATTCTTGGAGGCCTGAACATTTCAAAAATATCTGCAACAGGACAATGAGAGCACGAGGTAGATTTTCTGCATTACAGGTCTGCACAAAGGACAGATCTGAAGGAGAGTCTGAAGGGTAGTTTAGGAAATTACAGTTTAGAAGATCCTAGCTGTACGGTACCTGTAAAGTTCAGTGTTAAATTCTTGGCTAACATTTCTTCTGGAAGAGATATTTCCTGTCACAATAAGCACTGAGGTCAGATGCTGACCAGCCTGATACTGCATCTGACTATACTAATACCGTCTGCTTATCCTTCTCCCGCTTCAGCTCTCCAGCCGCCATGGAGGAGATAGAGTGATCAGGATAGCATATCTGAGACAGCTGTGGCTGTATTTTGCTATTGATCCAGAACTCCAACCAACATTAATGGAAGCTTCTATTCATCATGGACGGAGTATAGTATGTGTCTTTACTAAGTCTTGCCAATGACTGTAATAATCTCTTAAAAACCATATTAAAATAACAGTAAGTAACCTATTTATTCCATACAAGCTATAAAACTAAGAGTCAAGATAAAACCTGCAGGTGAATCTTCTATAAGTCATTCATACTCCTGTGCAATGAATTACCTGTATTTTTAAAATTAGTCTTAAATCTGCACTGAAAATAGACAGTATCAAATAGTTTAAGTCAGCTAAATGTGAAAGCAGAATATTCCACCTCTTTAGGAAAAAAAATCTGGTAAATCCAGTGAGAAAGCAAAGGTGTAAAAGAGATGAAATGAATGGCAGTTAGCTATGGCATTGCTACTGTAACACTTCAATGTAGGAGTTTATCTTCTCACACTGGCGCCTCAGCTAAAGTCCTACGTACTTCAGCAGCTGAAAGGTCCATGCCAAGGGGCCTGTCTCACTGTCTTCAGAAGCCAGCAGTTTCAGTGGGTGACAATGTTGGGAAGCTCAGCATTAAGATACTCATCTGAGTTTTCTGCTCAAGAGCATCTCTGACAGTGAATTAGGGGCACTGTGTTTCAATGAAGAGACTCCCTAGTTTGGGACCAGCTTGGAAATGTAGGAACTTAGAAGAATTCAGTGAATAAGACAACATGGAGTTTCTTGTCCTGTCTGCTTTAAAAAAGGGTGACTTGACTCCCACAATTCTATGGTTTATTTTGTTTCTATAAAGAGTAGGAGTTGTGTATTTCAGATGCTTTGCAGTAATTGTGTCAGTGCTTTATGAGTATGTCACAAATGCATCATTTGGAGGTGTTTATTATTTGGCCACTATTTCCTCAGTAGCTCATTAGGTCTCCTCCATGCTGCTCAAGTGTATCGTGGAAATGCAATGCAGTTGGCGATGTTATACAACACTCATTTAATGATAGTATTGTCCCCTCTGCAATACAGTTTTGTAACGAGTGGTAGTATCTTTGGGGCAATATCAGGTATGTTTGCAATTTACCAGAATACGCCCATCTTTCTAATGCAGTGATTCTTTAACTTTTGGAAGCTACAGTGTCCTTTTGCTCATATGTCTTTGTACAAGTGCCTGACCTGTTGCCACCAATTAATGATAGCTAATAGGTCCCTGACTACTGAGAACACTTGAAGCCAGTAATTACAGCCTGTTCACACCCGTCTGCCCTGTAAGAGCTGAGCTGCAGCTGATTCTGCTGCCTAACATTTTATGACCCCTTTTAGAGACTTCGGAAGGTTGTGACCAAGTGTTTGAAAAAACACTGATCTGGTATTTAAAAAAAAAATGTAGGAGTGTGTAAAATGTGTATTGTGCCCATTTATACACCTCTATAGTATGTGGGGTGAACCACAGCTTACACTTCTGAGTACTTCTATTTTTAAGAAAGAGTTTGGTATAAACTATGCCTCCTTTCCCCTTTTTCTGACTGAACCAAAAATAAAAAGTAGTGTCAGGCTGCATCATTTCCCATCACTGCAGAAGGGGAGAGGAGGGTGAGCTCTAATTTTCAGTTCTTTGCTGCTTTATAACCAGATCCTGAACCCTGTAGTACTGCTGTATTGGTTAGCAAAGAGCTTGCCGTCTGTCCTGGATTTAGTTCTTGTATGATGGGATGATGTTTATGGAAGGGAGCAGATGGTTGAGTTTTAGCAGCCACCATGCCACCTTAGACAGAGTAATAAGCTGCATGACACGGATGATGGGCAGAGCTCACTTCTCCCACTAAGGGCACAGAAGGGACCGAGCTGCGTCTTTGTGAGCGACCGCTGAACTGACTGACAACAGAGGCCTTTTTGGCTTTGGGTTTCATATACTCTATCTCCAGTCTCAGGGCAGAATGTAAGGTCCAAGTTTTCCATTTGGTGTCCTGGGTATCTATAATATTGCTCATTATGTATCTGAAGTATACCAAAAATCAGAATCCTTTCTTAATTTCACTGTTGGTTTGCAGGTTGGGGGACTAAGTGCCAAAGGAATTCAGATGCAAATTCTCACTTTCTTCTTGGTTTTACAAAAACATCCTTTGTGCCCAGGGCAGTGAGAGACAAAGCCTTCTCGCTATAAACAAAGGTGAAACTAATAAAAACAAGTCTGGACATACTGATGCTAGTCCACTGTTGGTTTTCTTCCCCACCCCTTTTCACTTATCTTCTGTTGAACTTCAAAGAAGTATTGTACAGCTACAGCCTCTGAATATTATGAACTAGTTTCATTCTCAGTTGCACCATTATTAAAACAATAGTTTTAAGAATGGTGTACAGCATTAATAAAACATTGCCTCTGTTTGCCCTTTCTCTGGAGATAATTTTCTGGGCATTGGGAAAAGACTAGCAATACAAATGTATTTAACATCCTTACAGCCAGGGTAATGAAGGCAGTAGGTGTCCCATTCCCAATTACCCAAACATGTTCTGTCACAGAGGACTTTACTTCCCAACAGCAGACAGAGACATTAGAAGTCCTGAGGCTTTCGACAACCTTTCATCGCGTGCTCTTTTTCTCTCCATGTAATTACATGCTCCGGCAGCCACAATCACAGTGACTGCGAAGAGAAGCAGTTTCCTTCAGGGTTATATTACCCTGTTACTGGATTCTGTTGAGGAGAGGCAAAGAACAAAACACCAGGCACTGCTCTTCCAACATGTCCATCTCCACATTGCTCTGGTGTCCAACACTACCACTGTTCACAGAGAAAGCAAATTCCTTCTCTCCTTATGCATGGGGAATTCTTTAAACCCTGGATGCAGTATTTTCAGGTGACTACGGCCACTAGTTCAATCTCAGCAAATGTTGT
This sequence comes from Dromaius novaehollandiae, assembly GCF_036370855.1. Taxonomy (NCBI): domain Eukaryota; kingdom Metazoa; phylum Chordata; class Aves; order Casuariiformes; family Dromaiidae; genus Dromaius; species Dromaius novaehollandiae. The sequence continues at coordinate 16,976,634 of NC_088113.1, forward strand.
TTTTAGAAGGAGAAAGACCACAAAAGTCACTTTCAGTTAGCCAGAAGAATTAGCAAGTGACTTCAAAATATTCACCATCAAAATGTGATCTGCACTGAGGATACATTTCTTACTGCCTCAGTGCACGTATTTCATCTTCGTGATTTACAAGTACAGAACTCTGGGTAATTCTAAGTAAAGACTTTGCTACTTCTGATTTAAACAAGTTTGGCAAATTTATGTTGGCTTGTATAGATATAAACTTCTGAGGTTGGCTCACAGGTGAAGAGCCTTTTAGGAGGTCAGGATGTTCTTGGAGAGGTCTACAGAAACATGTAAAAATTGAAAAACATTTGCCAGCAAGGCAGCATGGAAAGGTGCCTTAGGGTGAGCAGGCTGAGTACAGCTCTCCAACCCTCTGTCAAGAGGGATAAGCTATCTTCCTTACACAACCCTATATTTAACAAGGAGACAACTCTATTAACAAATCAATAACAAGTTAATTACCACTTGGTCATCTCTACTTTGCACTTATAGTAGTGACAATCAAAATTTCCTGTAGTCTGAGCTGTACGTGCTCTTTAAAAGCGATCATTTACACAGCAGTCCTATAAGCTTCCACGGGATTGCTCTTGGAATTGGCACCATTTAGGAAGCAGCTACACATTCCAGCCTTACGGTATCACTAAAGCAAAAACTTCAACTCTTTTGCTTCAGAAATACAACCTCATATGGCTGTCTGACAAAAGAGGTACCTAATCAAAGGACACTAATTCCATCCAGGGAAGGGCAGAAGTATGCAGAAACTTTGGCCAGTTTGCTGAGAGGCAGAGCAGTACCTCATTCTCTAAGGATACTAGTGCTCTAAAGTGCCAGCTGGCACATATGAGACTGTGCGAATCCAGCCCAGAGGCTCCCCTAAAAATCCTCTGGATTTATTTTAACATATTTCCATTTCTTAAAAAAAAAAAAAAAAACAGTGAGTAATGAGTACCCAAAAATCCCCATCAATGTAGCATAATGAAGCATGAAATGGTGTTCAGAGATGAAATCCATCTCACGTAAAGCTTTTGATGGTCGTGAATTAACTGTTTAAGCTAAAAAGGATAAAACTTCAGAAGTAGTAGGTATAATTAGATTGCTCAATAGGTTTGCCATTAAGCGTCTTCTTTCTTTTTTTTAATTCCCCAAGAATCTGTGTTACCACTGAAAGATCAAGAATAAAATGCATCATTACTAATGCCTTTGTTTCGAAGAACAGGCACAAGTCATTAAATATCTTTTTTTGGTTTTCCAGATGACTAGTAGCAAAATGGAAACACATCTTTTCAAATCACCAGAAGCTGGGCTTTCCACGGAAATTACTACTCTGCTTTTTGAGGTTGCTTCTAAATCATATGTACCAAAATACCTTTGTTTACTAACTCTTCCATCCTCCACTCCTTTGCATACCAACTTCTGCTGCTGAATAAATGCAACAGACATCATTAGCACTTAAAGTGTTAAGATTCTTACCTCACATACCACATTCATCCATATCCTTGGTTTTGCTAACAGACTTCTACACACAGTGCCTATTCTGGGGAAACTGTTTCTTTCCAACTACCATTAATAACCTTCCTATGCTATTTATTCTATAAATATCTGTGCTATTATAAATATGTCGTAAAAATACTCTCTGAACATGTCAATTCACAGTTTCTCTAAACTGTCTCCCTCATTCGGTAAAACTGTGGGTAAAATATGATTAATGCTGTAAAGCTGTAAGAGAGAGGCAGCCGCTGCTGAACTGCAATAAGAGGCTCTTTCAGTGGCAGGGGCTGATGGCAAAATTTATTTTTGTGGGTCCATGTAACTTGACTGTGACCTCTTCTCAATCCCTACACATTGCTTACCTGTGACTGCTGCTTAATATCGGAACCAGAATTATCTTCTCACTGCGTGGTTGTTATCTGGGGTCTGTTTGGATCTTGTAAATAGGCTGCACGCTCTTCTGCTGGTCTTTTGCGTATTCAGAGCAGTGCTTATTACACCGAGGCACTGGTCTCTAGCTACTACTCACTACGAGCAAATAATAATTGCGAGCTCTAAACTGGCCAGAATAAATGACTGCTACTGTGTATGGAGCAGGCGAAGTTTGGGCAGAGCTGCAGGTGGGGCTCGGCTGCTACAGCCCAAAGACTGTAGTTCAGTTCCACCTCCCTTTCCTGCAGCAAGGCAAAAAGAAAGGAGAATGTGTTTCATGGGGGATTGATCTAAAGTGCCTCCACTGGCTGGTGCAGTGCAGTGTTTGCTCAGATCAGTAACTGAAATCATCCTTGGACCATCTATCTGTTCGAGCCAAAAGTATAAAATGGAAATTTTACAACACATTCTCCCTCGCTTTAATAAGCCTGTTGATTAATATTTTGCAATGAATACCAAGCTTGTAATAAAACCTGAAGCAGAGTTACTTTCACCTCAGCGCATAGAAAAGCTGCTATGCAAACATTTTACCCAGCTCTTCTCCCATTCTTTTGTAACAGATTTTAAAAAATGCAACATGTAGGATTTTCTGCTATGGAATCTGTGAGAACAGGCATAGGAAATGAATCACAAGAATTTTCCTAGGATATCAAAACGTGTATATTATTCTGAAATTCATTTAATAAATTATGTGAAATGCAACAGCTTGACTTGTTAAATGCAAATGAAAGTGTGTCTCAAGTTGTCTCTCATCTGACAATCACTTATTTCTACGATGCACAAATGAGTAGCTCCCACCATGTGAAATTATGGATTGACAGAAAAACTTAAGAAAACAACCTATGCTATCAAGATTTCTAGGTAGTGTCATCTGTGACAAAATTGTTGATCTGATTTCCCCCTCTTAGTAAATATTTTATGATAATAAAATGGTAAAAAAAAATCAACCTCAGATCCCAGATCTTGGTAGGAATGAAATTCATCCATTCAGTGATCTCAAATGTAAGCCAGCTGGAGATTCAAATCTATCAATATATTTCAAAATCTCACCTCCATTTATTCCTATAAATCATGCCCTACATTGAGAGGGAGGCACAAAGAGCTCATTCTGTCAACTCTTTATAGTTCTAGTTCAGATACAAGAAACCAACTTTAAGGGTTAAACCATGCCTTAGTTTGGAACCCAGATTCTGAAGAGGCCCCTAGAACAGCCCAGGGAAGGAAGTGGAACAGGCCTTGTCAATCTCAGAGCTTCTGAGCTTTCACCCAATTCATGCAGCCCCTGAGAAACTGTTCCAACAGTGAATGCTCCCCAACATAAAATGTGTTCTCCTTACATCCAGAATTTGTCTTCATCTTCTAACCCTTGAATCTTTTTATTCTTTTGTCTGCTAGATTGAAGAGTCCTTTATTATGACATTTCTATTCCTCACATTCCTATTCCTCACATTCCTAAACATTCTCCTTTGTTAAGCAAAAAAATGGAGCCACTTGAGTCTTTCAGTGTGAACCATGTCTCCTAAGCCTTCAGTCATTCTTATGGTCTTCTTTGAATTCCAGTTTATCAGTATCCAGTTTGAATTGCTCATACCAGAATGACTTGATGAAAGATTCAAAAGATTTTTTTCAATAAGAATTTGGGTAAGACTGAAATGCTCTCTTTTATTTCACTTGAAAAATAAAATGCTTAGTACTTTCCAATGGGCAAGTCTTCTATTTGCACATTTTTGTTTCAGTCCAGTAGGAACAGGAAATCCATGACTTCAGGAACCACAAGATTATAATCTTATCTACAAGAAAAACTTCATTAGGTCAGTCTTGGTCCACAGCAGACAGAGAATCATACAGCTTGTTGGTGAGGATTACACAGGATTAACCAGTGCATGGTGAAGCATATTTGACAGAGGATCATCAAGAATCTCCCTCAACTTCAACTCAGCGATTTATCCACAGGGTTGATGGTGATCACTTACTTTGTTTTAGAAAGGAAATCCCTCTCTGCAATATTACTTGCTGCTGGAGTGCATGTCATCTTGTCAATGCATTCATCACCATTATCATACTCTACTAAAAGATTGGCAAATTTGTTCAGCTGTGTATGATAGGTATTATGGCATTTGACAGATGATTTCAGTATTGAAATGATCATTTTAGATGCGCTGAATACTTTGGCAGCCCAATATACAGCACAGGAGTGAATTTTCTCATTGTTATCAGACAAACAAGCCTTGCAAAGTGAGGGTCATCGGAGAAGAATTATTCCTAAAGCCCGAAAATGGATATTCTGAACACCATGGTTTCAGTTCTAATTCCCTTATTATAATACAGCTTTGGTCACTGATTGCTTACATTCCTACCCTGATTGACTGGCAAAAGTTTTAAGATGGTGTCTCTAGAGAAGATGCTGTTTGGGGAGGATGTCACCTAGCTCATCAACTCATTTCCATAATGGGATTATGATGCCTAATGCAGCTAATGAGGAGCAAGGAGAAAAGCAAAACGGTAGAGAGAAAAGCTTATAAGGGATTACTGCTCATAAAGAAATATCTTTTCACTATTCCTCCTTCCTGGAACCTGAGAAATAAAGCCAGCGTACTATTAACTAAAATAGTTTTTACGATTAAAATTTCCCATAGCAGTTACCTAGTACTATCTTTGTGAGAGCCTCAGACCGTGTAGGTAATGGTTGGTCCAGTGGCTGGAGTGACAGCTTTCAGAGATCAGAATTCATTCTTTGTTCCACTGCAGATTCTTTATACCTCAGTTACCTCCGACGTACTGGATATAACAATGCTTCCAACCTCACTAGGGCTTTGTGATGGTAAATACACAAAAAATGAAGTGGTGCCCAGGCAGGGCAATGAAAATGACATGGACAAAGGATGGCATAAAGACTGATAATAAATCTTCATAGCACTCCTGGGAGGCAAGCAGATTTGATGGTTACCATAGATTTTATAATCACCACTTTACTTCTGTGAAAACTGAAATACAGCAGAAATGACTGTCAACTCCAGGTATTTTAAGTCTGGCATTCATTAATTTTTCATGGCATCACAATATCCATTAGAATGGGGAGAGGGCAACTTGCCCTCTCTAGGTTTGGTCCTTTGGGCTTTTGTTGAGACAAATGAAGGTGCCAGGTAGTCTCACTTGAGATGGGAAGATGGAAGCTGGCCCCAATAAGCGTCTGAGCAACCAGATGAGTAAGTCTAGTAAATCACCAGCACTGTCTATTCAGATTTGATACAGAAGGAAGGTCTATAGATCTGATGCCTCTCTCTGAGCCACCTCATCACAAAAATTATACCTTTTAATGATAAAGACTTGATTACAAACCTCATTAACTTCTACTGAGAGGTAGCCTTTTTCCAAAGCAGAACATGCGTTTGGATGTACGCAGCATCTCTAATATCTTCATCTTGACATGTCCTGTTACAGAAGAAGGAAGTAACACAGATAGCAGATGTTCAGCCTGTTTGTTAGTACCTTACATTTTCCAGTTCAAGGTGCTCTAGCTTAAGTGATTCTTCAATTATTTTCAAGACGGAGTGCTTTGTTTTGTTTGGTGTTTTCAGTGTTCCAGTAATTAACGAATGTGGCAGAACATTTGTCTTAATTGCACAGTGAAAGCCCCTCACAACAGTAATTGCTCTATGAAAGTCCCATAAAACAAATCTACTTAGTTTGTGGAAAAAAAACACCCTCTAATAAAATATTGATGCAAAAATTAAAAAATGCCCATGTTCTTACCACAACGCTTCTATGTGTAAACAACTAACCTCTTTAAAGAAGAGAAATAACAAGTGATCATGAGAAAAACTGGGTAGTAGGAAATATGTAAACATTGGAATGTGAATCATAATTGTGATTTGTTTAAGAATGTTTTATTAGATGTCCCCAAACCACAGTTCTGTAGTCATGAAATAAAATTTCGGTTTAACAATATGCCACGTTTTAGAGTGGAAATAAGGACAATAATGAAAAAAAAACCCCTCTACAATATGCAGATATAGAAAAGAGGAAAACCAATAGCAATAGTTGCATCCCATCAAGTTCCATGGGCTTGTGTGTGTCTAATCTCTTAAATGTTTCAGCCATTTTTCAGGGAAGAAAAAAGAAGGACAATACTGAAAAAGCAAGGAGATCCGTTTGTCATTCTTCACAGCAACTGGAATTTCCGGGATTGCCTTTGGCACGTACATTCTTAGATTCCATCTCAATTTTGTTATCCTCTCAGTCATCCCCTTAATTAGCTCAGTGAATTAATTGTAACGGCAATTGCGACCACTTGATGTTAGTTATTTCGTTAGAAATATCAACTTTTTAAATGAAACATAAGAAGTGTATAATTGATTTTGTTTAAACTCCGCAGCTGGTCAGCACTAAGAGGAAAACCCCTGTAACCAGACACTAACCAAACTTCTATGTTCCTGCCTCTTCATGTGCATTGCTTGCCAGACTCAATCTCGTATTTAAGCCGATGGAGATGAACCAGTAGAATTGCCATGTGGAAACTGGACTGGAGGCAGCCAGACCCTGTATCTGCTTCTGCTGGATAGCCAGGGCCAAGTACATCAGAGAAAGACGGAAAATACCTGAAGTGTATAATTATGAAAACATCTGCCTCTGTGAAATGTGTCTATGTGAGCCTTCGTTAACATTTGCTTTATGCTGTGAAATAAAAGCGAGTTCAGGTCTGGACATCACGCATACTGCCCATTTTCATAGGATATATAGACCTGAAACCTAACACAGTATCTAGAAAATACAAGAAATTCTGACTTTCTATTTAATCTAAAGCTTTTCAATGGGATTTCATGACTGGTAGTCAAAGGGCCTGAAGACACTGCTTTGTGGGATTTTTTTAAACAATGTAAGAAAAGAAAAATCTTGCCCCACTACTCTTACCATGCTCTTGCCTCTCAAGGGAAATTACTTCATGAATAAACAAGTTTAAAAAAATGGCTTTGAATAATAGTTTGATAACCTGAGAAAGGGTATGGAAAGATAAGTATACATTTTCACATCCAGAAAAAGAAAAAAGGAAAAGTGTTGATCTTGTAACTTTTCTGTGTTGCCATTCCCACTTCTCTTCTCCACATTCTCTTGCTACCCATCTTCACAAACTTGTTAAAAACATTTTGTTCTTTATTTAAAATAACTGCCAACATAACCATGGCTTTTTGCATTGGAAACTCAACATCAGGTGTTAATGTGATAATGACAGAATACAAAGTAATTTACCTCACAAACAAAGCAATTTAGGTTCATCAGTCCAGTGTTACAGTTACCATGATCATGCCCTTTTGAAAAAAAGATAATTACTGATAGCTTAATTACTATTCTCCTAACTTAAAAAAATGCACACATTAATGGCAAAATTTTAAGAAAGAATGGACAGTGTTTTTCTTATTCTGGAAAGGCAAACTCAATAACATATAACCAAGAACTAAGCAGAGATTGTAGCAATACTTTTCCTTCTAAGGAGTCAGATATTCTTGCATGGAATGTAATGGAAAATGCTTTTAAAAATATATATAGAAGTAATATGAAGGAATCAGACCTTTCTGACAAAGACTTTCCCAGGTGAAAAGCAAGAAAGTTCTTAATGGTTATTGGTTTTGTAGTCTCTAAGGCTAAAGTGAGAATTTTGTTGTTTACTTTCTCCTTCTTTGGGAGATTTTTTGAAATTTTTAATATATATTTTAGAGTCTATGTGATGAATGTTTCTTAGGATTCATATTTGCACCCAAACTGTACATGAAGTATGCATGTCATTTTTCATACAGTCTCTCATTTTGCTTATTTTAACACATTAATATATCTCTTCTTCCTCTGTTATTTGAAGAGAAACAAGCCATACACTTCAGAAAGCAACAGTTTCTTAAGTCTATTCATCTCACAGGTATTCTAACAGCAAACTTTAACAATCTTTTATATTCACACTCCGTTTGGCTTAGTAGAAACAAGAACTAAAGATCTATAGGGTCTGTAGAACTACAGCAGGAACTACTGACCTACAGACATCAGAGATCTCTTATCAGAGATCTAACTTAGCCTCCAAACATGCTGCTTTTCTCCCTAAACCATGTATTCTATGTATGCATTATATATGCATTTGTATTTGAATATATGAATTGGCTCCCTACCTTACACTGCGATTGGAGTACCTTATTCGTTAACATAAATAACATTTATATTATTCCCATAATGTTTCCAGACGCACAGTGTTGTGAAATACTAACAAGTGTCTTGTAAGTAACTTTTGAAAATATAGCTTAGTCCTTATAAGGACATTTAGTGCTAGAAAATCGTTATACCTACTTTTAAAAATTTCAAATTAACATGTTAATGTAGTATATTAACTCCAGAATATCAGCCTGTTGTTCTAATACATTTCTAAATAGGTTATTACTTCATTAATAAGAACCATGTAACCTTTCTCATACTATGTTAAATGTCTATATTTATTTTATTCTTCTATTCAAGGTCCAAGTGACCTCTAATCTATTATGGAAATTAATGATCTTTTAGCGAGATCTCTCAGAAGAGCAACAACTTTTCACTTACATGCTTATTATTAAAAAGAACTCTAATATAAATAGCACGTATATAAATACAGCCAGCAGCTGTAATGTTCGAACTGGTAGAAGTGGGTGAGACAGAGAAGAGGATTTCCAAGGGTTAGTCACTGGATGAAGTTTCAAAGTTGCAGAATTATAATGGTATATTTGCATATTTTATCTATATCTATTTGCATTTCTATTTATATATTTCTTTATATTTGTTTTACTATAGAATGGTATATAATTTGGTAGTTATTTGAGAAGGAAAATGAAAAGATAGCAGGGTATGTCAAGTGCCCATGTAGAAGAGATGGACAAGGTACTTTCGGAGTAAATATTATATTTGAATACACGTGACAGGGATTCCTGAGCACTCGTCCAATCCAACACAAACATAATACAGCTTGACTCAATAAAAAATTACAGCAAAGATTTCAAAGAACACATAGATACCTATCCCGGGGGAGCATTTACTTATGAATAATAGATACATTTGAGCAAAAAAGGGTTCCTTTTGATACTATTCTGAATGCAGTAAAAAGGGTTAAATTTATTTTCTAAATCATTCATTTAGATATACTGACTTATTTACAAAGACAAGGATATTAACATGGCAAGACCTTTTATTCGTTTCTGTGGTCATTTGCTGAGTTTAAATATCGTCCTCTCCTAACGCAGACCCCAGCCTAGCAGTCTGACTTGTACCCAGGAGCCGCTGTGCTTTCCCTGATCTCGGCAACTTCTTCATCAAGAAAAATGCTATATCTGAAAAGTAAAGTAAAAGAAATCTCTCCTGTTTATAGTTAAATTAAAATATTTTTGTATGGGTAAGCTGCAAACTCACTAAGTCTGTGTGGCCCTCCTGTTTTCAGGCAAAAGGATCCTCTGGAGGCAGGAAAAGCTCGGTAGCAATCAGGTAGCTGCGAGGACTGTAACCTGAACTGTGTTTCAAGTATTATCCAGAATGCTGTTTCTCATGATTAGATGTGATTTGAAAACAATTATTTAACATAATTTGTACAGAGATCTCTGCTAAAAATCATACCTGATTATGATAACACCTAACTATAGGTTATCAAGTGTCATGCATCATGATTAAGACATTTAACAAATAAAATTGAAGATACATAACAGACTTCATCTGTAGTACACCTGTTTATCCAAGAGGGTATCAAGTCAATTTTCCACTTTCCAAAGGCACTATATATTGTATATTGATATCATATACAAAGGGTGGAGATGGAATTAACAGGCTGTATTTTGAGCGCAAATTAAATATGCAAGTAATTTATTCACAGTCTTTCAGTCCTGTAATTTTAGTTAAAAGCCTCAGAAAGCTTCTGCCAAAGTTTTTTCTATTGGCTTGAAGGATTTATCTCAAAATAAAAAGGGTTGAATATCCAGAGCGATGCACTGGGTGTGGGGAGAAGTGTTGCATCTGCAGTTGTCATGCACTCGTGCATGCAACTCCCAGCATACTGTGAAAAATGTAGCTCCAGATTGCTGAGTACCCACTGTAAAATATACACAGGCAGAACTCAACTGAAGCACCACCAAAACTCATGGAACCCCTTTATTAACTTCAGTGCACTTAAGATTAGACCCACATTCTCCATTTTAAAGAACAGCTGAAAATGTTAGGGCCAGCAGCTAGGATTTTATGATGCTTTTTTCTTTTTTTAATGAAAATGTTGACCAGTTTACCATGATTCTCTCTCAGTGGCTGCTTATAACAATATGCTAGTAATTACGTTTTCTCTTTCCTGCAGATACTGAATTATTTTTATTAACCAGACCAAATTAGTAGGTTATTCTACATGCCTTTACTATCTAAACTTCAGTTCTTTCGAAGGTCGTGAAAACAACATAATTAACTAATCTAATAGCCCCAAACTACAAAATACCAAAACTATATGTACTGTTTATTTCCTTTACTTTATGATGAGTTCCTGTTGTTCCAGCGGCTAAGTATGCACTTACAAAATTCACAAAGCTTAATTCATTTACCTGGGGATGAACTGGTTAAAGAGGATGGCTATGGTTAATAGATAAAGGAAGTATTTTGCCTGGATAAGATTGGTACTTGGTTTATGTTGGCTTTTTAACCTGATGTTAGCTTGGATGTGGAAATCTAAGCAGAAGTAAGGCAGCCTGAAGAGCTAAGAGGGAAGTAATGCAAAATATCCTCCATGCAGATCAGACCACTGGGGTGTGGTTCACCAGAAAACAGTCCACAAGAAAAAAGCAGCATCAAAGAGAGTGGGAAACTGGCAACAGAGATGAAAATGCCTGAGATATTGAAGGGATGCTGGATACTGTGGATCTGCACAGCAACCTCTGCCAGAAGCTGTGTAAGAAACACAGATTTCACAGCAAATCCTGCTTGCCCTCCTTCCAGGAGGATGCATCCCAGAGTGCCACAGTCTATACGTCACCAGAAGATGAAGTTTGCAATCATGTTGATGCATTCAGCTTGGGACTTGCAGTGAAAAGGGAGACTGCATCAGATGCTGTCACGTTAATGTTCCTTTTTCTCCATAACCAACTACTGTCATTTCTCTCTTAAATAAACCTGCTCTTACCAAGTGAGCATGTCTGTGTTGGCTTGCAATAGATTACTGGCCACCGTACAACATCTAAGAGTTCTTCCATTGTGCAGTTCTGCTCTACACAAGCTCATCCCCACTATGATAATACTCCAGGACTAATGTCTATTCAGTAAGTGTGGAAGTCGCCTTGTACTTTCCTCACGAGCTCGACTTTAAGCATTTATATGCCCTAATTATCCATATGGTGCTGTAAAGTTGTAGACAGTGGGATAAAATATCTTATTTTTACCAGTAATTTCACTTGAAGAGGAAACTGATCTCCAAAGGAGACAGGTGGAGGAGAATGGATAAATGATTTAAAATGCGGTTGTCACATTGTCTGGAAAGAATAGCTATCACAAAACCAACTCTGGGACACCTATCTGTAGTTAAAATTTGTTTATGTACCTAACCGACCCCAAATGGAAAGCTAGTTGCAGGAGACAGCAACCTATTCCAGTGTTCAGAAATCAGAACAGCACGGTTCAGCAAGAAAACCAGCGCTTCTGCCTTTCCTTTCAAACCTCACACATATCCACAGCCTTAACCAAACGCTAAAGCAAGAACTCTTCACACATTAAGTCTTCGTACTGTTTTAAAGGCATAAGTCGTAGCTTTGAAGGACAAAGATGTATCAGCAAGTTGGGTTATGGCACAAAGCATTCCAAGCATTAGTGAAAAATATCCCCACGGCATCTGTCTGCTCCAAATCAAAACACACACTGTAAACTGATATTGCATGCTGGGGCTAACACCTGCCCACAATATACCCGGGCATTTGTTCTGCTTTGTAACAAAAACTACCATATAAACACCAACAGAGTCTTTTTTTCTTCTATTTCCTCACGCCTGCATGCCTGCTATCGCAGATTCTGCCTCTGCCAAAAAACACTGCACAGCTCCTGTCATTGCTCCTGCCAGTACCACTGCACGGCCCGAGTCCGGGAGGGGGAACTCTCACTGACTCCAGTGGGCCAGGCCTGCACAGCGCGAAAACAAAAGATCCACTGATACCCTGACATTCGAAGGCTATAATCCCCCGTAATCCTCTACAAGCAGGAGAGAAACAGAGGCACATGCAGAGAAGCGGGCAGGTCTTCAACAAATTCAATGCTTTAGCTCGAATAGGTTACTGAATAATAGTTTAAATTCATTCAAACTTTCCAACATAAAGTCAGAAACCACATGAAGTCTGGCTGATTTCTGAAGATTTAAATTAAAGTAGGTTAGATTGATTTAAATATCGGGGCATGATGGCTTTTCTGAAACATCAATTGCTGCGAAAGTTGACAGAGGATAGGAATAAAACACAATTCTATAGTTATTTTAGCTGTTGTAAGCGTGTCCTGAAGTATAGTTTTGAAAAAAAAATCTGTTTTAATATTTATAGAGATGTGTGTTCAGCACTGTAATCCCTTCCCAGACCATCAGCAAATTATTCATACTTAAAAGCCTTGCAGCTTTTTCATGGCTTATTTTCATTTTTTTCCCTGTGACAGAAGGAATTAATCATAGCTCTAATGGTTCTTTGGCAAGTGCTATTTAAAAACAACAAATGCAGTTAAAAAAATCATTAAATTTGCCTGCACAACACAGAGTTAAAAAAAAAAAAAAAAAGGAAAAAGCCATTGTCTCCTAAGGTGTTGGGGAACTGAAGAGGACAGTCAGGACAAAAGAAAGAAAGAAAAAAATGACATTGACAACATTTTCCTATAAAAAAATAGCCAGTAACTAGCACTGTCCCTTAAGAAGTAATCTGTATTGCTACAGTGACAGCAAAGCTGGCTAACAGGGGAACAGACTGCAGCTGAGATCTCAAAACATGAGCAAACATCTAGCCTTTCTAGTGCTTCAGCTTCAAAATCTGTAAAATGGGACTGATATTTTCTGTAAAACAATCTGAGATTTACTAACAAAAGTGTTTGTGTAAGGGGCAAACACTAATGTTTTCCTTTATTTGCTTGTATTGCACAAACAAATCAGAACACACCTTTACGTGCTCCAACTTGATTTCCTTGCAAAATCACAGTAAAGCTGTGTCTAAGTTCCTTCAATATGCACTTGCTTTAATATTGGTGAGAGTCTTCCACTAAAGCACTTTTTCTTAAAGTCTCTCTCTGATGCCTGTGCATAATTCTGCACAAGTAAGAGCAATGGGAGCTACCAGAGCTGCACTCGATTAACAGGGTTACTAGAAGCCTTTACACTGACACACCACACGAGGGAAGTGCAGATACTCCAGACTTTTCCCTCTGAAAATAAGCACCCAACGGTTTTATTTTTTTAATCTAGTTAATGGATTATGAATGACATGTAATTATTTTCCCTCTGAAAATCATGTTAATTTTCAAGAGAAAAGGCATAGCAATAGAATTAGCTATTGAAATGTGATAATATAACACTGTTTATTGGTAAAACAGAACAAGATTTCCTAATCCTCTGTAAATCATTTCCATCAATCCAATCATAGGTGACACTGCTGTATTAATGAGAATGTGCTTTGTCCTCCAGGCAGGATGCACGCAGGAGAGCACTTAGATTTTTATGCCAGCAACTCAAATCGAAGCAGTTCACCAGTGCAGACTTTTTGGTTGAGGACTTCAGCTTCGGGTGGAGTTGAGAACTGTAACAGCCATCTTCCACTGGAGTTTGACTTGGTGTGTTACGCTCTGGCCTCACTGCTCAAAGGCTCTGAGGACCTTTCTATCAGACCTCCTATGAAGGAGGAACCATGAAATGCAAATGCTCAGCATCGTCATTCAGTCTCTGGGCAGAAGGTATCAGCTGAGCCCACTGAAAACACACACGCAACGGAGCAAGTCCTCTCCAAGTCCTCATAACTTGACCATCAATTCTTCTGTTACAGCGGGGGGCAGATGACTGTGCTGTGTTAACTGTTCCAGAGACAGGTTTCTGCTGAGGCTTGCTTCTAAACATACCAAATCAATGCGTAATTCTTTCCCGAGTTATATAAGGTCCCTGATAAACCAAACTGTCATGTGCTCAGCAGTGCCCATTTTCAAAAAGCGCAGGGCTGCAAACTCCATCTCGTATCCTTTAACGTAAGGAACCAACTTTAAAGACAGGCCTGGCCATTTCTATCAAGTTCTTGTAATTAACTTCTAACATAAGTGCATTTAGTGCCTAAACTTAAGATAGTAAACTAGAAACAAAATCAGACTTGACATCATGCTGCATTTTATTGACATGACAAATAGCTCAGGTTGTTCTACTGAAAAAGGTCAATTATTGCACAGATAATTGTTAGGGTATAACAGTATAGGTCATCAATCAGACGAGATAATAATGATCCAGTTTCTTGTTGAGTCCTACTGCAAGCAATGGCTGTGAATACATTGATTAGCATGGTATGATGCACGTTTTCTAATGTTCTCATTTTTGTATTTATCTACTTTTTTAAAAAAACCTCTGTATTTCCTGCTATCTGTCCTCACTGGTTGTTTTACTAGATTTTCAATATTGCTGTTTTGTAGGATTTGATTCCATTTTTATGTTAAAATTCAGGTTTGTAAATCCACCTTTCCATCCAAAAAGAACTGGAATTCCTGACTGAAACAAACCTATGAAAAAACCCAAACTGTGTGGATTTCACAGATTTACCTACAGGCTGTCAGATTTTGCAATGGTCTCCAAAAACCTAAGCTTTCATTTTAATAAAAAGCACGTTTTATTGCCTACCTAGTTGTAAAGCTGGACTTCATTATGTAAATCACGGCACTGATGTCTTGTTGAGTCTACAGCCAGGAAGACTGAAACTATACCACCACCTGAACTGTGAACTTTCACATTCATTTCCAATTGGAATCAGCTTAAAAATACGACCTGTTAGTAGGCTTAAACTGCAAAAGAAGCTGGCAACTTTTGCATATATTATGCATATATTATGGGAATACAGCTCAATTCTGAGATGACTTAAAATTAAGAAGCCTATGGAAAAATGACGGTCCAAAGCTGGAAAACAGCCTCCAGAAACAGCGTCTAACAGTTGCTTCTACCCTTGACTAGCAGAAAAGTCTCCTTATGTTCTGTATTACCAAAGATTTACAACAGAGGAGAGAACTGAAGTCTGAGAAAGATAGCAAGAGTCCCTCCTGCTTCACCAATTCAGCAGAGTGACAAGGCTGCTTGGCTAGAGAAACTGCAGCATTGCCTCAGCCTCAGCCTCAGCCCCAGCCCAGCTTCTCTTTGTTAGCAACTTCCCTTTTCTTCTGGTTTGCTCTATGTGTGCCTTTCTCTTCTGCTTTTTTCTTCATACTCTGCTCATTCTTTTTATCAGTCTTTTTTTCATTCCTGAACTAGGACCTATTTTTTTGTGCTGGAAGAACTCCAGCAAATGCTTTAAGGGTAAAACCAATTTAACCACTTGAAGTCCCACTGCAATGCTAAAACACTGACATTATATTGCAATTAAGTGAAATTTCTTAAAGCCACCGAAGAGATACAGTTGTCAAATTCTAGCCTTTAATCAAGAAATATGATGTGGAGAAACAGGATATAATGAAGGGAAGGCAGAAAGAGTAGTGAAAAAGTATGAGAGAGAGAGGAGGGGAGAGAAGAGTGAAGTAGGTGCAGGAAAAGTGCAGAGACTCCCCATCTACCCTGCTGCTCATGAAGCACCACTCTCTAGTCACTCCCCAATGGAGAATTCTCCTGCACATTGTTCATAAAGTAGTGATTTATATATGAACATATGCATTTTTGTACACATATCCCATGCAAGAGATTACACCTCCAAAAGGACTGTAAGGCCACATACACAGTTGGTTACCAATTCTGGTTCTACATGTATTTACATCTAATTTTATATCTAAGGGTGTGTATATTATATGTAAGACTGGAATATGTTTAAGGCTAAATCAGTACTTAAAGAAATAATAGTCTCTTTACCACGCTCATGCTTCCCCTCTTCGAAATAATCCCTGCCAGGAGCTGATCCTACATATTACCATAGCCTTTCCTATCTCTTTCCTTCCTTCTCCCAACACTGCAAATCCACCCATCTACACCTGCAATAATTAATAAATTATAAGCTTATGTAAACCATGGTATATTCCTTTTGGGTCTTCAAATTTCTCTGCATATATTAGCACGCTGAACTGTGCAGCCCCTCACCAGAAGAAGAGCACTATGACAGAAAGGTTTTAATGTTCTACCTTCAGTTTCCCTTGTTCACTGCCATTATGATGCTATGGAAATCTCCACCGATCTTCATTTAATATTTTGTATAATACATTGAAGATAAATTTTGGAAAATATTCCTTACAAATGATTACATGCATTAACATTTCACAATAGCACAAATAGTTAGAAAACTAATTTCCTGTGAAGTACAGTATATGTTTTCTTTATTAATATTGGTGTTCCAAGTTGTATATATTACAATTCTTTCTTAAGTTATAATTCAGAATAGCATTCTGTTTCTTTATTTTTAGATTTCAATAAACTTGACATTATTGAAGAGTATTCATAAATTTTGCTGAAATTCAATTACTATAACAATTGGTTCTTGCACAGTGTCCTGACTGAGCCACTGGTAGAAGTATGAGGATTATATATTCTCACCTCATTTCACAGGCAATAATGAAAGGGGATGAGATTAAATCCCTTCTATCTAAGCCTTTATTTAAAGAAATAACCAGGGACTGCTAAGATTTTCTTTCCACTCATGGTTGTTTCTCTGCTTTCAGAACACTGAAAACAATTAAAAGTACTGAATGTCTAATTAGGAAAAAAATCTCAAAGGCAATTTCTTCATATATGAATGATAGGGTTCTTTTCTAATACATCAGTTGAAAGCAGAAATAGATGGTTCCACATGTGATTATCTACGTTTTGAAGATAAGAAACATCGTAAAAAAAAAAAAGTTGCTGTACACCAAAACCTTAAACCTAGCCTCCCTCCCACACACTTCGATAGTTACAAGATTCAACCTGCCAGCACAGGGCAGGGTGGGCCCCTGCACTGCGTGATGGGATTCACATCAGCGGTGCTTTGACAAGGAGCAGTTTATGCCCCTGGCTAGCACATCGTGACGCTGCTCTGGGGCTGGGGGCAACTTCAGTGGCTCCTTAGTGCTCCCAGACCTTACTTGGCTTGCCTGAGAATTTGGACTTACATATTCCAGGCTTTGGGAATATTTTTGTCTTCTGGATTGTCTATGTCAGAAAGTTTTTTTTTCATTTACTTCTTTAGTAGGCATAATAAAAAACTCTTATTATTGCCATGTGTTTTCAAAGAACTTTCAGAAAATATATTGGATTTATGTTTTTTTTCAAATGCCTCATAGGTTATAATATTAGTTGAAGATATGAGTTGCAGAACCAAAGTCTCTTTTTTATTAAATTACAGATTGTCTGAAAATTTAGGAAATGGAATCATTTAGCAACTGAGCACTCTAACCTGAAAATAAACCGCTGTGTGCTAAATCAGGGTGAACCTGGAAGCCTTGGAAGGGGAAACAGCAGTGCCCCATGTAACACCTAACCTTTAAGAGGCAGGAGGACTGGAGACATAGCTGTTCAGAATAGGGTACTGGACTCTAAACTGTTTAAACTATGGTTTTGATTCCTTTTTCCTCTTGATAACTTTTCCCTTGTTTTATGTGAGTTAAGGGTAGATGCTTATAACCATGAGCGCATCAGTTCATTTCAGGATTATTTCAAAGAAAATTGACACTTAGTATACAGAACAAGGGCAGCATACGACTAAGCTTTTGAGTTACAAGTAAACAATTAAAAAAAAGAAGAGATTCTTCATTACACATTCAGAAATCTTTCACGAGGTACAGAAAATCCAGGCCATTGCAAGGTAACTTTGCTGCATCTTCAGCAGTCACACTGAAGCTTGTCTGCTCTTCTATTCTGTAAGAAGGCACAAGAATGCCACGCAGATCTGCTGGGTATTATGACCCATTTTGGCAAAGAAGAGGGGCAGCCTCAGCTTTTGATCAGAAATAACTGCGGACACTGGAGAAAATCCTAAAACACAGTCTTTTGGGGAAAGCTTAGACTGAACTTTATGTTTACTTGTTACTATTATCATACATACTAAATAAAATCAAAGTCTAACATTACAAAGTAAGTGTGAGAATATTGCCTACTCGCAGCTATTGCATTAAATATTTATTTACTGTTATTTGTGACATTTGATTTCATTTTCCAGTACATATAGCTTACGAGATGACTGTATTAATCTAGCTGCCTTAAAATGATAACTTTCCCGTTATTGTCACAGGGCATAATGGAGCCCAGATTAAAAACAAAAACAAACAACACCCCCCCCCCCCCAAAAAAAAAAAAACTAACTAAAAGGAACCCAAACCTGTCCTGGTAAACACACAGTGTAATATTTTGTTGGATGAAGAATTAAAAAAAAAAATCTACCTAGTGCTGTATGCTACAAAAACTTTGGGAGAATTTCATCTTTAACAACACATGCATGGGAAACATCATTTTCTGTTTTATTAAATAATATCCATTAACTTAGCTTTATTTTATTTTAAATGGTAAAGAAAGTCTGACCTTTCAAAGTCTTTTATTTGCTGCAGTTTAAGAGAAACATTACAAATGCCAGAAGACACTGCTGAATGGGAAACACAAAGGATTCAAAGAAATTAAACTTTGATATGAATACAAAAGACAACTCGAGCTGGCATATGTACACACTCCTTGCTATTGTATTAGTTTTCTATCAAAAAGCTGACATTCAGAACATTCAAGAAATATGACTGCCCTTTCAGACTTCAAATTTGGATTTATTTCCTTTCCATGCGATGTTTATTTGACCTTGTATTAATGTCAGACAGCAGAATCATGTTGTGATGAAAATGAAATGTTTTATTTGACTTTTTGATTCACATATACAGCACAAATCTCATTAGAAGAAGGTAACGATAGCCTCGATTTAATGCCCTGATAGCCACTTGGAATCTGAAGTCTAGTACCCACACGAGTTTCAGATGTAGATGCGTAGGGCTGTAAATGTTAATAAATTATAATCAAATAACAATAATCTTTTTCCCTTCAAAGATCTCCCAATGCTTTAGAAAGTTGAGATGTGCCAATAAAACCATGGTGTAAAAGACACTGTGTGGGAAAGATCACAGATGAGAAATATAAAGGGGCTAGAGCTTTGCTAGAGCTTTTCGATGCCTCTCAACAACTTCAGCTATTCAGTGCTTTAATTGCTCCAGCACGCTGCAGCTAGACTTTTGACACCCTGCTCTCCAGGGTGGAGTATTTCAATGAAAATATTTAGCACAATCATTACCTTGATTCAGCAGGCTTTCAGTTTCAGTTATTTATTCTGCTTTTCATTTATTGCTGCTTGATAAGGTCATTTATGGTGGCTGATACAGCTTTCTATTAGCGTTTTCTCTCTATATGAATGTAGTCATCCCAAACATATGTACCAAAGTTTCTGTTAAGGCTGCCACATTGCCATACAGTTGTTATCTATCATCATGAAATCCTGGTAGAGTAAATAAAAATGTTATTTTTCCAATTGCTGTGAAAAAAACCTATTCATAGGCCTATGCTATCTTAAGTATCAAGTTTGTTGATTTGATCACTTATGAAAACAAATGGCTATTCCAGTATCTTTGCTGCATTAAGAACTCCACGTTTTGATAGCTAGAAAAAAAATCATCAAACCTGTCTCACATTTATAATTTCTCCACAAAGGATGATACATTGGATTTTTTTCTGGACTTAACATCAGTTCTGTACAGCTTTCAGTGCAGGATGTGACACTTCAAAAATCACATCTCATTGCTGCATAGCATCAGTTGACTGGTCAACAACTTCTTTATTTCCATCTTTGTTTGCAAGGTATTTAGGCTGACCAAATGACAATAACCTCGCAGAAGGCGTTCGGCATGCATGGTGCAAAAGCTATTAATTGAAATTTCTTAATTTGGCATTATTTACATAAAATACACAAAGGTAAGCTGAAGCAAATATCACATTTTGTACAGGAATTGTCTGAAGGGCACACTGAAAACTGTTACCCAGAAGAATTTAATGGCTGTGTAACGTTGTGTTGGTATTCTATGGGCCATTCCTTCCTCACCATAATTAATGATTCCCATGACCCGTTAAAGGAAAAAGAACTTAGTAACAAAAGAACCTGGAATGTCACAGTTTGAATAAAAATTTGCAGCAAATTACATGAGCAATTTCTCCTGTTGCTGAAACAGTTATAGGACTTCTTTTAGGCATTCGATACTCTGCTATGAGGCATTTCAGAAGTTTTATTAGAGAAATGCAGTACTCAACGTTCTGTTGATCACCCACAATTCCTCCTAGCAAGGACATTAGTTATTTGTAACTGAGTATGCACATGACATATCAGTAAATTCCTGCATGACATCTCACAACAAAACTCAGCACAGGCGATACTTAGCTCTCTTGTGCATGGTGTATACTTCAAGAAATCTATGTGCAGCAGAGCTGCTCAAAGTTTCTTCTCAATTCATTTCTTATTCCTACATGATGTTACTTGACACTTAGTTTTGGAGGTTCAGCTTTTTCAATTTAAATAGGTTTCTTTAGGTCTAGTTGCACATATTACAAAAATTGGAGTGTCCTGCATGGCGCAACTGCTCAAGTATCAGTTCAGAATTCTGTACACTGCACACTGATAATATTCTGCAAAAGAATTAAATCCAGAAGGGCCACAGAGCTGAGGTCTGCCATTGCCTATCTGTCTGACAAAACCGGATAGTCCATTGTGCCCATTTATTTTAGCTGAGTGCCCTCTCAATGCTCCAGGGAAAGGTTATAAAACTAAAAATTGCCCACCCAACTCAGAGCCAACATCTGTTTCAAAATTCCAGAAACAGTCATGCTTGGACAGCTAATGTCTTTTGCATCCCAAAACATCCATAATACAAAATTGCAGAGTGCAGCATTGCTGTATATTAAAGCCAGTCTGTCAAGAGCGTTGGTTTGTTCCAGGTTGATCAGCTAATCCCACCATGTGTAAGGACTAACCAGGTCAGTGTTCCTGAGATTAACAGTTTCTTGTTCTACCTCGCCTCGCAGAGCGGAGTACTGGGAAGGAAAAACAGAGTCTGTTCCCAGTCCTGGCTCTTCACCTCTGCTGACTCTTGAAGTACACCTGGTATCTCGGAGAACGGCTATTTCTCCTTGGCCACAGGGAGCTTCGTCCATGAATAACTGAAAAACGGATCTCTCCTTGCACACAAAAATAAATCCCCAGGAATGTCCTGGGGAAGATATCGGAGTGATAAATCTTCGGGTTTACTTTGGTCCTGAGAACTTCTAGCGCTGGTCTCTTCAGGTATACTATTTTATAACTAATAATTACGCACTCGTCATTCACTCTGAATGCAGAGGATAAATAATAAGTAATCTTTCAAAAAAATCTTTATTGAAGGATGAAATTAAAAGATTTTTGGAGAGAGAGAGAGAGTGAGAGCGTCTCTCTAAGAGTGGGAGACAGAGATACTTAGTCACTGCAAACTAATGGATCCTGAACAACTGCCTTCTCCCCTTTCTCAATCTATTGGTATATAGGTCATTTTTGATACAGTCCAAGGAAGAACAGCAATAAATGCTACAGCTTAGGTTAATAACATTTTCTCTAGACCAGTCTTTTTTTTTTTTTTTTTTTTAAATTACTCCACCCTCACTGATCTTTCAGTGCGACTGTAATAGCAAAA
The DNA here is from genome assembly GCF_036370855.1 of Dromaius novaehollandiae. Taxonomy (NCBI): domain Eukaryota; kingdom Metazoa; phylum Chordata; class Aves; order Casuariiformes; family Dromaiidae; genus Dromaius; species Dromaius novaehollandiae. The sequence goes on from NC_088113.1 coordinate 16,998,441, forward strand.
ACACTACTGAAAGCTGCACCCATGCTACAGCAATGGCAGCAGACTTTCACTGCAACTTCACAACATGTCTACATGGAAATCTAAGCTATGCATTTGTGCAGGGCTATCTAATAACAGGCTGACAAACTTTAGTGAAAGTGGATATGAAATGACAAATTCTTTAAGCTTTGCCAAAAGGATGGAGAAGATAGAAAGCTGTTGCAAAGAAGAGAGAAAGGAGCCTAAGACTGCAAATACATTTTGCTCATTGTTAGCTGATTTTCCCCTGAAATAGACAGCTAAAGTTCAAAAAGAAATGTATATTAGAAGAGTATTAGATAAATTATTAAAATACATTTCTTTTGAAAGAAGGGAACTTTTGACCTCAAGAGCTTCATGATCAATTCGAATGGCTTCAGGACTTTAGAACAATGATGACAATTTAACTATAAACATGAAAAGAAAGCACAACATTTTACTCTTTGAATAAATAAGTGCATGATAGAGCAATATTTATTTAAGAAATAGTATGATGACCATGTAGCAAGAGAAGTAGTGCAAGACACTAAGAATTAACTGGAAGTGGTATCATCATTATCCACAATGTTGTTTAGTCCTTAAAACAAATGAAATACATCACTGGAGCCAAATTTGACACCACCTCCGGTTCAGTGGGGTGTGCTGATGGAGGCAGAGTAATGTCTGGGGCATCCTCGATTTCTGAGTGTTTGAGAGAGCAGCCTTTGGGACAGAACAGGTCTTGCACAGGAAAAACAAGCAAGAGCAAATGGAAAAAGCATAGTGCACTCATGGCATTAAGGTCCTAGAGGAGGCTATTGCACGAGACAGGGCTCTTACAGCATAGATGAGTCTACCTATCCAAACTAATCTTTACTTGGCACCTCTGCCCTACTGGAACTGGCATATCACCTTGTGAGCAGGAACAGTGCCATGGTAACAGACGGGAAATGCTGTAGCCGGCCAAAAGCCTGTGTCTGAGCATCAGCCGCGCTTGTTGAAGACAAGATCCCTGACCAGCAATGTCAAACACAGCAATTCAGAATTTCTCTGTGATGGAGGAGCATAGCCTCTAGCCACAAGGCACTTCAGCTAAGCTTAGCTCTGGTGAATCAGGTTAAGTGATGCAGAGGTATTACTAATGAAGGGACTATTTTCCTTTGGTTCACACTACAAATTGCATAAAGACAACTGCTTCATGGGAGTGCAGAATTGCACTGCATGGAGCAAAAGGAAAGAAGAATATTCTGGTGCTTGGAAAAACCGTAAGAATTTCAATTGAGCAGAAATCTTAAACTACAACCCCCCTTCTCCCCTCACCCCCAAAAGTAAGCAAGCAAAACAAGCAAAGGAAAAAATGAGGGAAAATTTTCTAGAATAATGGAACAATGGAAACGTAGGGACAGAAAATATCAAAAATGAAAAGCAATGAGAGCTTTTTGCTATAAAAACAATAGAAAATGATATCCAAAGCAATATTGTTAGTGGACAACATGTTGACAAAGCACACACATATTTTGGTGCAGTTTAAAAGGCAAATGCAAACGCTTGCAATATAATACTTTTGTATTCCCTGTAGTTGACAGTAGCTGTAAATATTAAAATCGTTCCAGATCATCTGTAATGTTCCAAAACTGTGAAAGTACCAGTACTTTTTCTTGATGCCTCTGTTGCTGCTGATGGTGCTTTCTATGGTTTTGCGAAGGAGATGTTGAGGAATTTTACAGATGAGGAAAATGAGGCACAGAAGGCTGAAGTCACTTATTAAGGTCAACCAACCAATATGTGGCAGGCTTGGAAAGAAAACACCTATTCTTTTGAATTCCAGGAGAGTACACTGACTACCAAGCTGACTGCCTTCCCATCTCTCTCACGGGTGATAAGAACACGGCCCTTCGAATTGGCAGGAATTGAGACATACATAGAGCTTTCACGAGAGTGAACTTGCTCCAACTAGACAAGACTGTACTAGACTGCCATCCTGTAAAAACCTTGCACAGTTTATCTCTGCTGGAGCCCCGTGGAAGTCAACGTGGCTCTTTTTCATGTGTAGACTTGAGGCTGTGATATCTCTATAGAATCTACAGAATCAGGGCCTTGATCTGCATGTGTCATCTTCCACACCGCCAGTGGGAATCACGCAGCCCCTGACAGGGTGATGACTGGATAATTTCTAACTCTGCTTATTACTCAGGCGACACATTTCAAAAGATAACCTTACTGGACAACCTGACAACGTTTCTGTCATAAAATGTCAAGCCAAGCTTAGGTGAAACTTTTTGAATCATTTTTAACCAAAAACTGCAGTATCCTTTCAGCTTTTTGTCAAGAATTACTTCGAGCAGAAGAAACCACAAAAAAAAATACTAATCATCATATGAAAACATTTTGTTTCCATCTCTTTAAATCATTGCTTTGATTCACCATTTTCAAAATATATTTCCGTATGAAATTTATGTAATTTATGTTTTAAAACAAACAGTTAAGAAACCCATCTTTCATTTGATCTGAAAGAATTTTTTTTCAGATTTTCATATTGGGTTAACTAGAACAAAAAAATCAGTTCTTTCACATAGCAATTTGAAACAGCCTTTCTGCATGTAGTATGAACAAATTAAGATTTTACTGCAGAGAAAAGATAACAAGGGAGCAAAGCTAACTGACCATCACAAAAGCCATCAAAAATTAAAGCTGCTGCCTGTTTTACAAAGCCTATCCCTTGGCAGAATGCCTCTCAAGGAGTATCTCACAGGAAGAATGGATGGATTTTCAAAAAATAGCAGTGGCGTGCTGATTGATACCGCTGCCGTTAACCCCTGAATTGCAAAATTAACTAGTCCCTGGCCATCCATTTTCCACTCAGACTTAACAGCTTAGAGGTGAAATTTTGTTTCTGAATAAATAAATGAACAAACGAAGTAAAACTCAAGATAATCTAAAAATGCACTGCTGTGCACTGGGTAGGTGCTGTTTCTTCCCAGCACGGGGTACGAAAGAAAGCCCACTGAATTTCTTAAGTGTAATATCGATGCGGCATCATCTCCGGGTATCATAACACCAGTGCTGTATCGTATCTTCTGTTCTGCTCCTATCTTTGAATATTCTGATTAAACATTGTATTACACTTAAAGATTCAAGTGGGCATTCTTCCCTACCGAGATCCGGAAAGAACCGGCACCTTCCCAGTGCAAAGCATCTACCTCTAAGAATCAACCCTAACAAAGGAGTGTACTTGACACCGTGGGGCATTAGATGACCTACACAATAGTGCATTTTCCCCATGTAACGCAATTCACTCTCAATAAGTTGGCTTGCAGATAAGAACAGCTTCTAGATAAAAAATAATAGCTGAAGCTGAATCCAAGCGAGACAAGGGTTAGGTGGTAGACGGAGGAGAGCACTTGGAGAAGTTTGCAGTCACAAAGAATCTTTTTTTTTTGGTTGATGGAACCGATTTAATTCATAGTTAAAGAGTGCTCCTGAAATTTTCAACCACAGTATGTTGCCATTGCCTATATCCATGCATAATCAGCAGCTGGTACAGTACGCTTCTTAAGGAAAGAACAGAAATTATTTCTGAGCTGAACTGCTGAGAAAAGTGTGTGTGTCTGAAAAGCTGAACAAATAGAAAGCGTATCTAATTTACCCTTTCCTGTGAGACCATCCTGAGAAGAGTCTAAAGACAGACAATGCATTCACAAAACGCAACTTTTCACCATCATTTGGTTAGGGGACACCTTCCTACTCTGTCCGGTATAAAATTTGTGAAATGATGGCTGTCAATGTAAGCAGCAACGACGCCGTATTTCCTCGAGAAACACAGATCTTTCAGGTTTACCAAGCCTTGAAGGTAAAAGCAAATGCAAAATTCTCCTAACTCTATGAAACAGTCTCTCCGATTCATTTATTTTCACCCTATTTACTGAAACATCGCAAAACCAGTGCCAACATGGCTTCAAACTATAAGCCGTCAGTTCATATTTATCTACATTTTCCTTGAAACACCAGTTTCAGGCCAGTACTACCCTATCTACTGGCATAAAACTAGAGCAGCAAAGCAGTAAATCAGAGCCAAAGGTTTTAATTTAAAATTCTGTGTTGATTCAGCTTTAAGAGCCCATGCTTCATCAATCTGGGCAGGGATTAGGACAAAGAAGTCCATTCATTTACTCACCTCGTTATCCCTTGAGTTATCTTCAGTAGCTTACAATGAGCCAAAAGCCTAACTGCAACTCACACTGACATACCCAGCGTAGTTTCAACTAGCTTTGGTATGTCCATAGGGGATGCAGTCACAGGTTTGGACAGCTAATCTTTATGTCTAGGAAGGAAAGTGTTAAATCTGAAATTCTCTTGGCATAAAAGGGATATTGAGATGAAAGAATAATCAATCTTTCATAAATAATATACATGGGTGGATACATTATATATTCAAAGCTACAGTCAAATGGTTGGGGAGAATGATAATTTATTCTGTTGAATTTCTTCAGAATGAATCCTGGAACAGATCAAACAAAAAAGTTATAAAATAGGAATTACAGGTAATGAAGGGCTCCTTGTTGCACAGGAGATCTGCTAGCTCTTCTACATAATTAAAATATATGAGGTCAGGGGTAAGCTTAAAGGTGATTATGTCAGGAATCATTTTGTTATTCTTTTATTAAACAATACTAAAGCTATATTTATTTTACCAATGCATATATATATATATACACAACATGAAGTGACCGGGATTGATGTGCATATTTTAAATTAATGTGTGTGATTAAACAAAGAAGCAGCAGAGTACTTTAATATTTGCACCTTGTATTTGTGGCTGGCTTGCTCTAGATCTCTAAATTGCCTTACTGCAATTCTATTCCAGGAAGTAGCATTTCCAGCACCTTTTCGGGAATGTTTTAACAGATGCCACCAAACTTGGTTTTTTTGCTGATATAATATTGATTTTTTTAGCCTGTATGCCTTGTTCTGATGAGAATGCGACTAATCAACAGCTGCTTCATGAATAACACTTGCTGCACTTAAAATATTTACTTTGCATAACAATTGCTATGAATACTCTTTCTACTTGATTATTTAGAATATTTGATATATGTAAGTATACATATTGTATATATAAGTGTATATATAGGCATGTCTGTACCACAAAAACTACATGTATATACACACATACATATATAATATATAATTATATAGTTCAGTGAAAAGAAGGAAAATATTATTCTACAACTGACCACTGGCTAATAATACTATGTCTAAATGTGTAACTATGAAATGTAAGTAGAATTTAGTGTCTTGGGCAGAGCAAATCACAGCTAGGACAGTATCAAAACCAAGGGTTTTTCATGAGGCTAGACCATCACTAGATCAAAATGGCTATAAAATCTGTACATTCTTCAAGTTCCTTAAAATCAGTATTCAAAAAATAGGGACCTCCTGATTTTAGATCTGATCATGAAACAAAGCTTGACATGGCTTTACAGCTGAACTAGCTTTTTATAAATCTTAACTTTTTGAATAAAGAGAGCAGCTGTAGGAATGGGAGGTTTACATGGAAACAAGTCATTCTGCAACTTGTCCCAGCTGTCCCGCTTCCCTCATCTTGTTTAAACGACACTTCCAGTTTCTTTTCTAACCCTTAGCTCCTCTTCCTTTAGAGCAATTTTTAACCAGTGACTGGCCACTGACTGCTTCTGAGCTACGGGCATGCCGATGGGCTGGCCAGTACGTGCACGTTACATCACCAAAATGAACACACTGAAGAATTCCCTTTAATGAGCGCATTAACTTGTTTGGTTATTTTTTATAATATCTGTTCATCACCTTTGGTTGAAACTAGTCAATGTTCCAGAAGTTTTGGTGGTGAGGAGTGATAAAGAGACAGGTAACTGGACAGTCACCGCAGATCGCTTAAGCCTAATTTCCTTGTGAAACCAAGACCAAAAAATACAGGTAACGTCAAAAGAGACTTACAAAAAGGTCTAGGGGAATCCCACTCCTGTTTTAATCAAAAAGGCAAAAACAGAAGGTCGTGAAAAAGCTATGATCTGCAAAAGACAAAAGTTGGGAAGAAGCTAGGAGGGCTGGGTAGCGGGAAGAGGAGAGAAGAAACAGAGGTAACATTCCCTTAACAACAGTAACACTGTTGGGAAAAGGTAGCAGAGATTATTGTGTGCAAGTTCTGCAGAAGCAGGCACAAAACTCGAAACTCCTTGTCCTGTGGCAGATGTTCAATTGCATTTGTGAGAACAGCACTGTGTTGAGTTATCCCATTTAATTTCTAAGAGAAAACAAAAGGAGGGAGAAAAGTTTCAAAAATGCCTTCTCTGATGCTTTCAACCCAGATTACAGTCTCTTCAAAGACTACTGCATATTTAGTTTTCCAAACAGTTTTAAAGGAAATAGACTGAATATTGAGGATTTTCACGCTTCCATGTGACAGACTGTCAGAAAATTATACTAGTAAATTCAAGAAGCGTTTTGTCTTTGTTTTTGTTTTTTCGTTCTTTTTTTCTTGGCATTCACTCAGAGAGGCATAAACAATTCTCTTTGTACTAGCCACATAGGGGCTTTTTTCTGGGAGAAAAAAAAAGTAACATCCAAGGAGATAAGGCGCTCTTGGATCCCTTTCCAGCATGAAAACAACAAATTTGACTCAAGACAAGGGACCTGTGAGATAGTAATAACCTTTATCTGGTTGAGCTTAGCATTGAATTAAGCTTTATATATGAATATTTTCTACTTAGATGCAAATTAGGGGATGGACCTGCCTTTACTTCAGATCTGGGTCACGTACTTTTGAGAGTCAACGGTTCCTGTGTGAACAAAGAGAAGCAACGGGAACGCAGGTGGCTGCACCTTTGGAGGCCTTTCAATTATTGCTGAAGTTTTTGGTGTTTCTGAGTACTGACGGACAAGTACTGGCTTCCAGCACACCGCTGGCACTCCGATGCAGTCCAGAGACACACACCAGCAGTGAAGCAACGGACACAGATATAATACTTTCGTGAGCAAAAATATAAGTCATGAAAGTGAAATGAAAGTAAACGAGACAATAAATGTTGATTCGTAATACAGCAATGTAACAGAGAATAGATTCCACGGCATTTTACTGTGTTTTATATTAAAAATCACAGGGAACTTGCTAAGCTTTTGATGGTGAATTCAAACACCTGAAGAGTATATAATTTCTCCCTCCCTCTCTGTCTTTTAAATACAAAACATATAGTGGATTTAGAAAAAGGAAAACTAATGTTCGTGGGAAAAAATAGTTTAATGTTGCTCTACAGCTGAAAGCCAACAAAAAGATGCAAAAAAAATCTTAATTGAAAAAATACTGCTTCTTTATCACTTTTTTTATTCTTTCTGATGAACCATGTTTACATGAAAGCTGGTCCCATTTCAATGTTTCCTTGTGCCAAATTTCTTATAAAACAGGCCAGATTTAATGTATAATGTTAATTCATAGTACAAAACCCAAATTCCATGGTGTCAGAGCTCCAGTAATATTAAATGATAAGAAAGTCTACAGAAAGTATATTCTTGACATATACTTAGAGCAGAAATGTTTCCAAATTAAATGTTTTAAAAAAGATCTTCATGAGCTGCTCTTTAAAGGTCATGTTATATCACTGCTGTTTATTTCCTCAATAGTTAATCAAGTACTGTTCTTTTTTTTCTTTTCTTGTTCTTAAGGTCACCAAATCCTAGTAATTGCTGCTTTAGAATGTATTTTCTGTTTTTAATATTATTAGCCGAACTAGAGTATGAGTATTTCTTCTTCAGATCACAGATTACTGACATGTAGCTACCGTACTAACAGGACTCAAGGCATCTGGGCTCTCATCCTGAAAATTCACATGCATGTAATTCACTCATTTGAAAAAACTATGTTTGAGCTAAGATGTTCAAACTCCTGCTAACACAAACCAGCACAAGAACGTGCATGGAAGGTGTCCAGGAGAGAATGGGGAGCATCTCCTAAACACTGCTGTAGCTCTCATAAATTTGATTAATCTCAGAAAAAAAGAAACTGATACTGATAAAACTGAAAACTGATGTATTTCACTACTTTTTATGCACGCTTTTGCACAAGATCAGGACCCCAAGGTCCACCAGACTACGTCCAAAGTCACTAATCGGTTAGTCCTTTCTGCTGTTCTGAACACAAATTGCCCCACCCGAAGGTCATGAGCTAAAGAAAAAACAAGCACACGCCAAAAAACCGTGCCAGGTTGGCTGTGAGCACCTAATGCAACAAGCGGGTGAAACTTCGCCTGTACACAGCCATGCCTCAGGCACGGCCTCTGAGCGATCAGAGACCTTCCCCGGGGCTTTCACAGACACGCCGTGGTTGGGAAGCAAAGGCCAAGGAGGGATTTGCTGGAAGTTCTGCGCATCCATTTTCTTCATCTCCTACCTATTACATTCCATCAAGCCAGGGATTTTCCAAGCAGGGTGCATCTACAAACGAGACAAACGCTTTCCAGGGGAGCACTAAAACCAAGCGCACACAGCTACAAAGGCAGCTCTTTCATCGCTTCCTCCATTGCACCAGCATCCCAGGCCCATTTCTCAGACCTTTTTTCTTTTTTAAAACTAGTAAGTCTCCTAAAATTGTGACGAATACTGCTCAGTATAGGATATCAGGATCTGACTGTTCAAAACATTATTTGATTTTTTTGGAGAACTAGAAGCAGAAAACCAAACAAACAGGTAACTAAAGCACCTAAAAATAAGTTTGTCTCTCATCTACCATAAATCCAGTCAGGTTTGAGAAATCTCATGCAGCTTCTCATGCTGCACTGCTTCTCACATAACACTCCCTTTCTTTTGACATGGTCTGTCCTTCAGACTAATGACAACTGGCATCAAACCCCTCTGGTTTTCCAGGATTCATTTCAGGATTTAATAGCGTTCTTGTGCATTTTGTCTCTGACTTTTTCTCACTTTTATACTCTTCATTGATTTAGATTAAATTCTTAGCTGCCCGGAAATTTTCATGAGAATTTTTCTGCACCCTCTTCCAAATAGTCTCCACATGTGGGAAAGGTTTGCTATAGTACTTTTTTGCTGCCCCTTAGTGGCTGGTTAAATTCTTCTGTTGTATACATTTTTTATGAATTCTGTTGATTCAGAGGCTGATATAGTTCTCAGTAACAAACATTTAACTACTGGCTTCAGAGAGAACAAAACATCAGCATGACCCAGTGATCAACAGCTGTCTTACCCTATTTCTGGCTACCAGGGTGTTACTCCCAATTTATTCCTAATTTACACCACAAGTGAAAGGAAAATCACACCCGATAATCTTGAAACTTGATAAGAACATTAAGTAGATTGCTTTGTTACTAATAAGATTATTTTCTTAGTTAAATAGCTAGACCTGATATCAGATCAGAGCAGAATACTTATAAATTGTGGGACTCCCTTACCTCCATTGCTGCTTTCCCCCATAGCCTTCCATCGTGTCTCCACACATTTATCAAATTGTTGTTTCCCTTCACCAACTGTCAGGTAAAGCTAAGGCACTTAATAGGAAGTGTAGCAAAGACTTTCTGTATGCATTTTTTTTTCCCTAGGCTCTGACTAAAACAGTCCCAGAACGTACAAGATTTCAAACACCAAACTGACAACAGTCATACTTCCAGTAAATGCTCAGCTGCGAATGCTACCCAGGAGAAACCTGAAGACGATATTGCATTGATGACAGACATAATAGCTATTTTAATTAAAGAAATACATCTTTGAAAGAAGTTGATGGCATTGGAGAATAAATTAAATGCGCAAACTCTTGCAAGCATGAAAGAGGACAGGAAAAAAATAGGGTTTAATGAAGGTATTTTTGAATTTTTAGAACATCTGTTCAATGCTGAATTTATGCCACCAGTGAAAAAGCTTTTTAAAATTCTCAATTCCTCAGTGGTGTCTGTACTAATTCTTACAGCACATTCAGTGTGTACCGCCACTGGTTTTAGGAGATACAGGGACAAGAGTGACCATCTGATTTCATCTCCTGAATAAGAGTAGGAAGAAATTCATCTGTTGTACGAGGCAAGTGCAAGTACTCAGATATTTTCTTGAATTCACACGCTTTAATCTGAAGCCTATGCCACACAGTAAGGGAAGCACCGAAGAGCTGAGAAATGGTTCAGTATTTATTAAATGAAAATACTCATGTTCTGTGTAGTCTTTTTCTACTAAGATTTGAGAATTATTTAGAGGAATCAATACCTTCTTCTGAATAGGATGGTGATGCAATGAGCTTCCTAGAAGTAAAATGTAATTATTTATTCAGAAGGATTCATTATAATGATAAAATGGCTTCCTTTACAGCTCATTTGTCCCAGAATTTTTGAAGTTGGATATTGAAAAGTAATACTAGCTTAGCTTTCCCCCTGCCAGCTTTCTAGCCCTTGTTTTTAGAGGAAATTCATATAATCAATACTTCATGTACAAGAGTTTGAAGCCAAGAAATATTGACTGGCACAGAGGTACACAGAGAAATCTTTTCCTTTTTCGTGCTGATTCCCTGATTTTTAAAAGTTCCCTAAGTTTCTGTTTTTGTAACTCCATCTTTAGAACCAGTTACTCAAATCCCCCAATATTCCTTCAGCCAAAATGACTGAAGGATTTGAATGATGATGTATTCTATGAGGGAAGAGATGAAGGAATAAGAAAATAATACTCGATCCTAAAGCAGTATTTCCAGACATTTTCCCAACTACAATGATTGTGTAGTATTTTTAATTTCATAATGGATGTTTCATTTTAGACATCAACACCCCAACAGGCTAAAGAACCGCACACATCAATCATACATAGTCTTTCTTAAATGTCTTTTATGCTGACAGTGAAGATGTGATATAAGCTAACAGAATAGGTTAAAACTAGAGCTACCGACATGCCATGAGGTCCGATTTTCCCATGTGTTTAGAACCTGAGACGACATCTCATCCGCGATAGCTGCAAGTGCCAGTGGAAGCTCCCAGGGCTTGCATCCTGAACGCATCCTCTTTGGCACCTTCACATATTCCATCACCAGACAACACACATTTGTATCATTTCCAGATGAGATGAATTGTACCAAAAAAACCCTAAGGAGTTAAAAACATACTGAAAGTATCCATTTACTAATGCAACCTACAGCAAAAGTTCTCATTTTTGTTGATAAATCTTTGACAAATCATTATAGGTAAACATTTCATGGCCAACAGGTTACTCAGTTTTCACACTGCATGGAATAATGACTAGATATCATACAAACTGCCCTGAATTTCCTTGGGTCATTAGCTGGGAAAAAATTTCTGGCTGTTTATTGTTAATAATGATTCTTTCCTGAAGATAATTAGTTATTTTTCTTCAATTAAAACTGATGAAATACAGAATAGAACATTTATTTTGGTTAAAATTTATTGAAATTCATCTCTGTGATAATAACTACTCCCTAAAAGAAAAGTATCTCATTCACAGGGTATACAGACAACTATTTTGATTTAGCTGCTTCACCTAGATTTAATTTAGCAATGCTATCCCTCCTTCATTAAGCTAACTTTGAAACAAGGCTACTAGAGTGCTCACCAACTCTCAAGGAACTTTATCTCTCTGGGTTTTTTTTGAACTGCACAAACAATTATTAAGCCTTGGATACCGCTTCTGTAGGATTTCACATTGCCTTCAGTGACCAGAACTGATCAGCTCTTGGCTGTAGTCCTATTCAACACAGCGCTATAAAACAAGAGCCGTCCTCACTACTCAAGCAGATGCTGCTTATTTTTTATCTCAGTGGGATTTGCCCTGTGTTTCTTTTGCAGAAATGAATACAAGCTTGTTGCAAATCTCATCTGAAACAGCAACAGCAGAAAATGAAAGTAGAGGCAAAGGAGAAAGGAGGACACAGGCTACAGACATCATATGGATGGGTTATGATTAAATGGGGAGCATCTTTTAAAACGTAAGGCTTGTACTAAGCCCCTTTTGCACAATTCTGGAAGCACAAGAGGCACTTGGTAATGTTTGAAACGTGAGTTATAGCCTGCAAGTTGAGCTCTCTTCAGAAGTCTCTCGATTATTACAATTTTCCCTTTTTTTGCATATTACAGTATACTTTGTTCTCCTCTTTTAGGCATTCAAACTTCTTGAAAGACTGAAGTTGAAGAGCGCTCCCAGTTCGGCACCAACAAGAATTTATCCCCTAGCCTGGCATGTCCCACTGCTTTGCCCTGCCTCTCCTCCCTTGCAGCAACGCTGTACAATTCACAGCAGTGCTGTTGGATTCAAAACTGCCTAGACAGCATTTATGTGAACTCGATCCTGCAGCCAACGAGGTCCTTTCTTACTTCAATCTATAATACCTCCAAAGGAACATTTTTCATTCATGAAGATAAACGACTGTCACAATTTCACCATCTTCTGCAGTAAATGTGAAGTTCTGATTTCTCCGATAGTGAGAAGCGACAAACCGTATGTGCAAGATACTATTCACCTCATTCCTGACGCTACAGATATTATTGTAAAACCCAATATAGACTATTCCAGAATAAGTCTGATACACATCTTTAAGAGAAAGACAAAGCGAGGGCTGTCATTTGCCAGCACTGCTGCAGTTGGACGGCTAGCTACCTCAATGACAGAGGTACTAGACTTCACGCATCTTTTCTTCCGCGGCTGCAGTCTAAAGGCTTTATAATCTGCTTTATAATGATGTTTTTTCATCCTCTTAAATCATAACTATTGAACAGAATTTTGGTGTTCTCGGCTCCAATCCAGTGCCATTCATTTCCATTTTGACACTTTACTGAATTTCAACATGATTTGTACACACGTGTGCACTTACACACATAAAAGTATTTTAAAGCAGCATTTTCAGAATTTTATTGCAATTCATAGCAAGGCTAATGAATTCAGCCATCTTTGGGCAAGAAGCATTGCCAGCCACAAAGGTTTTATGAGACCATCTTTGCAGCTTCAAGATAACTAGAAGGCATTATTAAACTAAATCATTCTGTGGTGCTCTCATTGATGATGTATAACTCCATTTACAGTTGTAATCTGGGTAACAAAATGAATAATCCATCATTGTACTATGAATAGTAAATTAACCCAGATAAAAGTGTTGAACATCCAATCAAAATCATTAAGTAACCAGAAGACTAAGATTGGTGAGGACACACTGGAAGCAATTATAACTAATGAATACATTAACTTCAGGCATGAGAACGGCATGGCTGATATTCTAGTCCATCAAAACAAAATTAGACTGGGGGTGAGGAGACACAATATGGAACAATCTCTGAACATAAACAATTATCCATGGATATAATTATTTCAAAGAGAAAGCTTCCTAGTAATGATGAATAGTACATTACAGAAGACCTGGGTGGATACATTGAAAGTTGTGCTGTGTAAAACTAAAATAAAAGCAAGTGCTAAAGAATATGTCACGATAAGCAAACACACCAGTGTCCCAGGTGGTAGGGGAGAAGGAAAGACAAAACAAATTGCAAATACTTTTCCATATAATCTCAAAATTGTCAAATCAGTCAATGATCTTCACATCAGCTATGCATTACATTATGCATTACACTAATTGCATTAATTAACATGTAATGTAATAACAACATATTGATTGAAAAATCCTAGCAGTGGCAAACCGGTTGTCAAAAATCACAAAATAATTAGATGCTTCTGTCTTTACGCTTAATATATAGTATAAAAGGACCATTGAGCATATATTAGAAAAAAAGAAGTTAATATCCTCAAGCATAATCCTTACCTTTTACATATATATTATCACCTTGCTGGCCTGTTAAAAATATTTGTGTTTTTCTACCGAGTTTTCTACTGAAGTCCAGAGTCTGCTAGTGTAATTATTTTGTTTCCAAGAGAAACAAAGTAAAATCATCTTGGAGTCTGCATTTGCAGTTCTGCTCATTCCAACAATCAGTTTATTAAATCTCAGCATACACAAAGCGGGTATTACTATTTCACATCCACAAGGTTGCAATATTCATTGGCAACTAACCTGGCTCCAAATTTGCCTCTACTCTGCTGTGCCACAATTCACTGGCAGACATCTCTCTCGTCCAACTGTGCTCTGCAGGCTATGTAGGGTTGAAACAGCTAGGCAAGCAGTGCAGTAAATAATTCGTCACTCAGTCTAATTAAATGTCCAATACTTCCACACAGTAATACAGGCAATACTTTGTTTAACTTAAAATCATATGATTAGGTTTTTAAGTCATTTTAAAACAGTAAGATTCAGTTTTCCAGAATTTAACAAATGAGATAGTTTACTTCATCATTTTTCTAGACCCTACAAAACACATCTCACAGATGGAGCAAACCTGGGGCAAGAATTAAGGCATAAGGTTCCACCAGAAGGGCTGCAGACGGTATCTTCATACTTAAAATAAGTTAGCGATGAATTAATTTATCTCCAATTTTCAGTAGCTTACAGTTGTGATAGATGCTGAAATTTAGACATGAAGGCCTGTCCATTAGCCAGTCACAGTGAATTCTGGAGTTGCATGATTTTCATCACAAAAGTAGAAGTCCTGGGGCATTAAAGCTGGAAGTAGGATCACTTCTGCAAATTTGGGCTGAAATAATTGATGTTATGTTAACCATTAGCGGTAGCTTGTGTCCACATTCTGTTCCGTTCAGAATCAAAGCAACCCACCCAGACTCACACCAGGTTTTTGAAAGTTTTAGAATTTGGAAGCTCTCAATCATGCATCTGCTCATGTGGCTAGATCTTCCAAAACTACAACTCATATTCTGGTCCCTAAAAATGGGAAGATTTTCAGAAACACTTGGTATCTGATGCCTTAAATTTTATTATCAAAGGTACCAAACCAATATTACCTATTACCTACTTTGCTGGAAAATGCTGTAACACAATAGCAGTACGGTTCCTTTTTCAGGGCTTATTTTTGCTAAATTCCAACTAAGCTTGATGTAAGGACCAAGTTGAAATTATCTTAATTAAGCATAACAGTGAAAGATTGATTTTACTTAACTGAAATAACTTGACAATGTCTTCCTAGTAACTGGTTACCTGTCAGTTTTTAATGAGCTGGTAATTACTCGTTTTATCCTAAGGCAAACAGTGCTAAAAGTTTTTAAAGACATTGTTGCTGCAGAGCTATTATTTTTGTTGTGGACCTGATACACAAGTAATTAAGTCTTAAAACTTGAAAAAAAATCTCAACTTGATACATTAGCTTATTCTGGTTTTGACAATATGATTAAAACCACTATGAATTTTTCTCCCCAACAATTTATTCCAAAGCATTTGAAAGTGCTGAGCATTGCCATTTAGCATCTAAGGTTTCTGTGACCAAAAGTGAACAATTTATAATATGCAAAGTGGTAAAAATGTCTGGAACAAAACAAGAAAGCATTACTGATCTAAAGATGATTACTACCTAGCTGGAGATTTTCAGAGGGTCCCAGTGTAACGGGCAAACTCCTTGGGATTTGAGGCCCCAATTCTCTTAACATCACTTGGATCGTCTGGCCTATTATTATTATTTGTTTTTTAAAAAAGGATTTTATACAAGGTTTCCCAAAGCAAAAGACCAGATCCTTAACTGATTTAATCAGACACAGATATAAATAGAAGTGTTTAATACCAGCTGGAGATTTGGCCAGTGTTTCACTCATATGAGGCAATTAAAATACATGCTCTGGTCCCTGCTACCCAGTTCTTAGACTCTCTATTTTGGCTTCTCCTATTTTTAGTGATTATAAAAACCTTCTATGAAGCCTGTGGCCTGTGCAAGCTCAGCTGCTGGCAGCTCCCAAAGCAGTCTGCGTGGACAAGCAGTTGCTTCTCACCTCCTTCTGACCACCAAAAAATGAATCAGCCTCCAATAGCATAGCAGGCAAGAAATGTAAAAGCAACATAAAGCCATCTTTCCACTTTGTCCCATCAATCCAAACACGAAGCACCAAGAACATACCTTAATTTTTAGAGGTGTATTTCAGTTTGCACAAATGTCACAAAAACAATGACTTGTAAATGTCACAAATTTGATATGGAGGTCACTGATGGGGAATGAATACAAAACACTAAGCTGCCATTTATATAGTTATTTTCCTGTTTATCATCATGCTTTAAAATTCACAGCCCCCTTCCCCCCCCCCAGCTATCACAAATCTCTTTTATGCCTAGTTGAAGCACACTTGCGCTGTTGCTGGATTACATGCCTTTTCTGCCACTCAGTACTCCATTGATCATTTGAAAATCCCCAGTTTTAGCAGGCTAGGCTATTCTTAGTATTTTTAGCTTCCCTAGACTGAAGTCTGATCAATTCAATATGACAGACTTACTCTAAACTACAGCTACTTGGGTCTTTCGGAAAGCCTTTCCAATCCAAAATGAGAAAAATCGAATGTATCTTATAGCACAGATCCCATGAAAACTAAAAAAAAAAACCCACTCCCCCAAATTATCCCAGAAAATGGTAAGAAAGCTCAACAGCTGAACCCCCTTATTTTATCATGTATCACTCATGAGCTATTTCCCTGTAGTGACTAAGTAAAACATTTTCTTTTTACATCACAAAGCAGGCAGTAGTAGCGTGAATCTTCTCCTAACACTTCAGTGCTCTGTGAGTCTTTTTTCTTTCCCGAACCTCTCAGTTAACCAGGCACTCTCCTGCCACTGTGCGCCTTCACAGCAGCTAATATCCCGGCCTTTAAATACCATTATTTCAAGTACGCCAAGCTTTCACTGCTTCCTGTACAAAAGAATCATTCAGGTGAAGGTCTTCATGCACCAAGGTGTGTTTACATTTTTTAAAGAGTGATGAGTATAACAGAAGATTGCTGTAGTAAGAGAAAGTATATCCACTTCAGTTCAAGTTCAGCACTTGTGTAAGTTTCAATGATGGGGAACAAACAAACTGTTCAAGGCTGAGATTGACTATTAAAGCAAAGGACATAATGGACTGGAGCTATCCAAAGAGACATTGTTACGGCATCAGATTTGTGGTAAGAAACTAAAAAAAGCTTTCTCTTGTAAAGTAGAAATGAGAGAAGCAATGAATTTCTGCCTTACTTTAAAGCACACTTCTTAACCAGCCTTTCAGCTGCAGTCGAGCCATAGGTACCAGACCTAGGCAAAGGGAACTAAATGCAATGGAGGAAGTGAATGCTGTCTAAATGCTCATTAAGGAGACTTTTCTCTCCCCTCTGTTCAAAATTATAAAATATTTATTTTTGCTCCTGCAAATTACTGAAATATTGAGATATTGTGGTAATAGGGCTGCGACTAACTAGTTGTTTTCTTACATATTTACATATTTTGAATATACAAATGAAACATATGCGGTTAAAGTATAGCACCTAGCACAACAGAGCTGTATTACTGATTAGGTGAATCCAAGGGATAGGTTATTTGGCTCTTACAGGTTTCTTAGCAAATTCTAAACACTCCAAATAAAACACAACTATCTTTATTATTTTTTACTGAAGTAACTCCTAAGTTCAGGCAACTCAGCTGGCCCCACTGTGGGAGGTGTAGAAATACATAGCACATATCTTTACCCCTGCCGTCACTAGCTGAACTAGATTCATTTTCAGAGAACGCAAGACGGGCTAGTGTGCTGCAAACGTGAGAAACACTGCCTAGGCTCTCGCTTGCCTTCCTTAGGTCTCCCTGGAAGAGCTGGAAGATCTTTCTTACTTTCCCAATACTGCTCATCAGCTCCAGGACCAGTTTGACTCAACCAGTTTGATTCAACTAAACTGCTATTCATTTTTATAGATCACTGTTTTCCACCATGCGTTTTTTTGTTGAAAACACAGCTCTTTGTTGAATGTTTCACACTTAAAATTTTTTTTGTGAAATTCCTTCAGAATCACCTAGTTATGTCTCCATGCCTAATTTCTTCCTCTGCAAGATAATTCTCATTCTTCTGCAAAGTACTATATGTCTGCAAAGAACTATGTATGTTTTTTCAATCTAGCATATACCGGTTAATAAAGACTACCTCAACACGGTGTTGGACGCTTAAACTCTTTCGTCAAAGAAAGAATACTTTTTCCTCTTTCTCTGCATGCTACATGGGAGCTCAGGGAATCCAATTTTCTAGGGCTAAAATTAGCCTTTGTTAGCCCCTTAGTCTTTCTTGCCCCTGTTTCCCATTTGGTACAATTTTGTAAAGCTAGAACAACAATTTACAACATTCAGTGACTTTTGTCTACTTAACTTCAGGAACTGTTCATTACGAATTTCCAAATTCCTCTTTTCAATTTAGCATTTGTTATTTTGCAACTGCTTTAGTGAATTTTACTTTATCCATTGATCATTCACAAAAAGCTCACTGTAGCTGGATTTTAGTTTAAGATGTTTGGGACAATTTACAGAGACTAACTGATTATTTTGTTTCCTGATTGGATGATCAGCATTATCGCCAAGATAACATATTATAATTTAATATTCATTTCTAAATATGCATCACACTGGTTGATATTCTCTTCTGTTGTTCAACTCCTAAAACTAAAAGAACACACAAGGTGTAAACTGTGAATTTTATGAGCTAAAGCACAGTATAATTTTACTAAACTGTCAAGTAAAAATGAAGCTTTCATATATTCATATTATTAATGCATCACTATTTTATGGGAAGTTTCATGCCAAAAGGCTGGAAATATGGCTGAATCAAAAAAACATGCCTGTAAAATTAATGACTTTTTAACACCCTCTCCTCGACTTAAAAAAAAAAAAAAAAAAATCTACCAGAAATGCTACGAGAACTTCTGATGAAAATTGCGTGAAATACTACCAGCACAAATTCAGAAAAGCTTTGCATTGTTTTTCCACCTCATCAGTTATTATTTGTACATGCAACAACTGTCAGAAGCAGCTCTATTAAGGCTATTCTGTACAGAGATATTCATTATTTCACCTTAAGAATGTGTACTTTTTTATTATTATTATTCCTTTTAACACAAAAGTGATGATGTTTTCAGACCTGGGATTTTGACATCCCTGCACAAAATCAAATATCTTGTACAGTATGCAAATCTGCACAGGGGAGCTATGGGGTGGACCATGATTATCCTTTGCATAAAGTAACAGACTTCAGTTTCCCTCTATGCAGAAAAGAAAGAGTAGAACCAGTTAACATTTATCTTTAAACCTTCGCAGGAAAATTTACCATGTATCATTTGAGATTTCTTGTAACCTCAGGATAACGTAAACAGAATTTTGTAGCTGGAATTTACTTATCAGTCCCTATTGTCAAGAAAAATATTTGATGGAGATCTTTTGCAGAGCTTAAGAAAATCTGATATAATTTGTTTCAAGAACCTACAATCTTAAGAGTTTTAACTACTTTAAAACAAAACTCATACCTCTCCCTTTCAAATATTTCATTATGATTAGGTTCTGCTACACAATTTGTTTCATTAGACTACATATTGCATTTTATTTTAACTTTTTCAAAAGCGAATGCAACCTGATAGTTTCAGTTCCCATGTTCTACAAAACAAACAATGACAGTGTTTCTGGAAGGCTCCTCTAGAATATGAATTAGGCACGGAAAGCCTTCACAAAAGATGCACCTCGCTGCAGGCTGCCTACGCAAAGACCTATGTAGAACTGTATCTTTACTTAAACATATGTTTTAATCCACTGACTTCAATGAGATATATAGGATCATGTGCTTCACTGTAATGAGACCATTTCAAATCATTTTGAAGTCGACTAAGAGATTTTCACAGGCTTTAGTGAAATCTAGTCCATTTTATATAGCCCTAAATATTCTGTCCCTAATGTCCTGGACTGTACTGAGCCAGGAGCACCTACGAGCTGCACTGATATTAGTGACAATTCCTAAATTTTCACAATTTAAAATGGCCCGTGTTCAATTGAGAGGGATTCACTTGGACAAAACACAGCACAGAAAATGGCAGTACAAGCTTTATCCATAGCATCATTCATGCATCTTTTTGAATGATTTTCATGACGTGCCACCATTAAAATGTTGGCACTAGCTGAGCATCATGTATATGTTCTACTTGGAAGGGTGATTTGAAATACACTTGACTCTTCCTGTAGAAAATAAAATGAAAAGGTCTAAACAGAAATAGCACTGTGTCTACTTTTTATTGCAACCAACCAGAAAAAAAGAGAAAAATATATTTGTCTTTTCTACACTCCTAATCATAGAAACCTGCCTTCATTTGTAGCCTATACTTAACCTTTTTGCATTATTGCAATTTTCTGAAAATCAAAAACATTGAAACATGAAATTGAGCTCAAAATGTTCTTGCTTACCCAAAAGGAAATGCATCATGCAGCACCAGACATTTCATTATAGTAATATTTTTCTTCTCTCTTTTCTCTTTGGATCTTTGCCCTTTTGTAATTATATCACACTAATTTTTCTCAAACCAAAAGCCAGATGCTTGCAGGCTCTGATCTCAGACTGCTTCTCTGCTAAAACATCAGCAGTCCAGCATTAACTACTAATGCATGTCTTCCTTCCATTAATCTGGATACAGGTAATACGCAGCATCCGGTTTTGAACCACATTTTCTAGAAAGATATGAACCATTAAGCCATGGTCTGGGTCTAGATGCACACTCAAATAAATGCCAAATACACATTCAGATAAGATTTGGGTTTTCTTTTGGTTACAAACCAACTCTGGAATAGCTAAAAGGCTGCCTCTATGAATTGGTTTGTTTGCATTAACAGTTATCAATTATTACAGATTAGCTTTCATAGTAATCTTTTCATTACTGTAATGGTGTGGAAGGTTCAGTTGGAATTATTCAGATTTGAAACAATTCTCTTCGGAAACCCCTTGCAATGTTTTGTGGTCTCCTACATTTGTGTACAAGTCTGACACCTGCAATTTACAGTAAATTTCTGAGTTTCACACAGTCTCTCCTGATGATGCTTATACAACAAATTGAGTATTTGCTCTACGAAAGAGAAACTTATTGGATGCACATATGAGATAGAGGTACAAATCTTTGATCTGAATCCATGCCTTGAACTGAGATTTCTCATATACCTCCCGTAAAGTTGTTTCTTTCTCCACTGAGCCACAGAGATATTTTCAAGGACACGTCTTTATCCTCTAAAAATGGGAAAGTATCACATGATAGTAAAGATGCTTTCTGCTGAATACTAGCTATGCTCTTCTCCTTAGCACTTCTGCTTCCATAACAACGATCAAAGTATTACTGTCTTGGGTGCTACCAACGTTACCAAAAGACCTGTTAAGGGATGTTGCATGAATATATTATTACGAAGTCACCAAAACATTCTGTGGGTAAACTATACCACTGCCATCATTTCTATGGATTTTTAGGCAAGCTCAATTTTTTGGAAATGATTCCCCTGACAGTCTCGGTTAGCGGATAAGACTCAAAATCTATACAATGGCAGTGAATCCAAGAGTGATCTGCATACACACAGAAAGTCTGCTGTCATTATTACTAAACTGGCCTGCAGCAAAACACTGCAGCCAACTCTGGTTTTAGTGATCTTGAAACTCCCAGCTGAATTGTTATCAAAACCTGAAAATCTGATTAAAATGGAAGGGATTTGTATATGCTGAAGAGAGGAAAAACTTCAGCAATTTGACTTATTATCTGACTCTGAAATTACTATAGAAAACTGAATATAAGGTATTGATCTAGAATTATTGCTAAAACCACTGATCTTCTTTAGGCCAATCACATTTTTTCTGTATGACTTTCATTTAGAGATGACAAAAGGAGCAGTTCCACTATTTCTTCCTAGAGCTCTCTGATTTAGCTAATATTTCCAAGAATACAGAAATACCATTTAATCTAATCTATTGATTTATTTCTGGAATTTGTAATGTACCAAACTCTGTGTTAATAAAACAACTTTTAATGACAGCTTTTTAATAACATTCCAAAAAACTGCCTCGGCTCTAGTAGCATGTATAAATACAAAAGCATGCACCACCAATAATAGAAACATAATAAAGAAACATTAAAATTAAATTGTGGCAGATCACGAGTTAGACTAGTGCTTCTATTCCCCTTGGATAGATTTGTAACATTTAATCTAATCATCATTCAGCAGTAGATACAAATCCAGTCTACATCAAAGCGACTAAAACACTGCTTTGATGGTTTAATAGCAGCTGGCAGTGTAATGACAGGTGGCCACAACCACAACCTAATTTGAAACAAGCTGCAGCGCTGCTTAAAGACATAACGCTTGGAAGTCTTTGAAGCATATTTCTTTAATAAACTGGGAAATACATTTGAGACCAGACTACAGCAAATTTCAAGTACTGCGTTTGGTATACCCTCCCCATTGACACTGCCTTTAGCAGCTGCTTCAGCATGTTATTCAGTATTGTTGTTTGTTTAGCGCTCTCTGTATTAGCTCGAGAGGATGAAAGGAAACTGTCACTGGGAGGACTTCTGCGAGACGGCACAGTTGCATTAGCAGCTGGGTAGGGGCTCTCGAGAAACTGGGTTAGGATAAACACCTCATCATTCATGTGGCTTTCATTGGCATGCCCTCACCATTGGACACGCTGGATTTTCCTTACTAGATAAGGAGAATCGCAAGGAGCCACTTTGAAGACAAGTTATGAAAATAACACTTTTTTTGCAGTTACTTTTTGTAAGCACTCTACTCCCGAATTTCTTCTTTAGCAAAATCTGTTCCTGCAAGATTGCCAAAAGAGGAAAAGATTAATTATGTGAGCTAGAAGGTAAAATTACAAAGTGCAATAAAAACTGGTCATATACGCCAAAGTTTCAGAGTAGATGAGGCTTTCAAAATATCATGGTTTCTTAGGGAAGAAAATACCTCTTTTTTGCATGCAGTTGTATATTTTATAAATAGTACACACTGTTTCTACGCTTGATTGCGATGAATACAGAAATATTCAGGACTAAAGGTGTTACTGTGATATTCAGAGGGACAGAAATTAAGTCCCTGCTTCACAACAGACAGGCTGAGGGAGATCGTGAGAGGTGTTTTGTGTTTCGCTGCCTCAACTTTGTAACATGGAGGTCATCCTTCTCCGTATCTCCAGTCCCACAGTAATCACGGCCACAGAAGCGCTAGCACATCCAGGATGCTAGGGGCAAAAAGGGTATAAATTTACAGGGCTATTTAACCTAACTCCCTTTATAGACAGGCTTGGCACAGCCCGTTGAATCACCCCGAGCGTGGCTGGAACGGAGGTGCTGGTGCAGGTACGTTCCCCTGCAGTCCAGCCCTTCTCATCCTACTCGTACAAGATCCTGGAGCTTCATAACATCCCACAACCTGTCCAAAACCTCTGCGCAACACTAACTAGCAAGAGCATTTTTATTAGGAAGAGATATTTCCCCATCACTAACAGTAGCGATACAGTAGCGATAACAGTATTTACCCTTCAATATATTATCTGCATGGCATTAAAACATAACTGCTTTGAAATTCAGTGGGTTTCTTCAGGGAAATAGTGTGAAACAACAGATCAAAAGGCCCTTTCATGGGGCAATGAGTGAGAGCTACTTGTTATCAAAATTCTGTGAACATTCACAAAGCTGAGAAAAAAGTCTGCAAAGATTAATTGGTACAGACGAGATTTGCTCTTAATAAAAATCCTGTAAACTAAAGTGAATCAGAGAATCAATTTTCTACAGATATCTAGAGTTATCAAAACAACAGGAGCATATTCCTAGAAATGAGTTGTTACTGTGATATTCTGTTTTCTTATGCTACTTAGTTGGACAACTTCTATGGGCTTAATAGTCAACTTTAAAAGTAATTTTTTAAATATAACTGTCCAACAACACATTGATTATTCCAGTGTCAGGACTTTCTAAATTTTCTGCTACAAAAATTAAGATGAAACTCCTTTCTAGTTAAATGAGTTGTCTGTATAGTTTCGTTATTGAAATTAATGGGAGAATATTCTCTGTACTTTTAAAGTACTTATCTTCCTACAATTTTGTGCAAACCTTGACAAAATAGAAAACTTATGAGATTGAGCATCTTAAGTTTTCTACCATACAGCATATTCCATATTGCCCGCCTCTTAATTGGAGATTTTTGCATCTTAACATCTTCCATTGCAGCAGTTAAGAGTTAGTGGCACTGGCCACTGAAGGAACAAAAAAACACCCAGAACTACAAAAAAGTCCATTTCCCCCTCCCCTTTAATCTCCTCAGATTTTAGAATTTTGCAGTTTAACACTTCAGAGAAAGAAAAGTAGGAATTGATCAATATGATTAGAGATAACAAACAGTTTAAGGAATTTCCCTTCAAAATTTGTTCTGTTCTGAAACTTATTGTCCTTCGTATTGCTGCACAGCATAGACTGCCTATAAGTATCATAGTTAAATGTGTTTTTATTGCACTCATGTTCTCTATAATACCAATAAAAACAAATGATAATAATGGATTTGGATTAATTTAAAGCTCTAAGAATTGCAATAAATAAGAAGACCTACATGACATTGTCAATATAAACACTACAGTGCACATAGAGAAAGCAAAATTTTACTATAAATGACACTGCTTTCAAGTTTGGGAATTAGAAAGCTTTAGAAAAGCTTAGAAAGACCAATAACATTGCACAGAATATTAACGGATCTATTTTGCTTTTTTGTGCATAACCTCATATTGCGGGCAGTAAACAACCTCGCTCTTCCAAGAAGCCTTCTAGATCATCTGTGAATGCAGCAATTTATTGTCCAATTTGGCAAAAATGCTGTGCACACTTCTAACCCACATCTGGAGAATGGCACATCACTTTGGCTGCCTTCCCCTTGGCTCCCAGCAACCATTTTTTCATTTTGGTTCTGCTGAAACGGAGGATGGAAAAAACTAAGCGTGGACAGAACAGTCACCAGAAACAAGACAGAAATCATCTAATGATGAATAGTGTCAGCCATCATATAAGTTAGTTCCTTTGAATATCTAACCCTAGCCAAGAGGGAAGACGGTGTGCAAAACCATGCCACATCATGCCAGCAACAGCCTGTTGTAAAGTGGGATGATTTCAGTGCTACTTGGGAATACCTGACAGATCAGCTTGCATCCTGGCAGTAAAGAGCAGGATACCCAGTTGAACATGAGAAAGTTTTCAGGAACTAGTTAGGTAGGCATCACATTCTGGAAATTTTGAAAATGGCATTTGAAATAATCAAACTACCTTTGAATCTACAGAGTCTTCAAGAAGATACTATACTTTGAATCTATACTTGTTGTGAGAAAGGTTTCAAGGATTCTCTCTTGATCATTGTAAGCATCTACTATGCTTGTTTATCAGCAATATAACACTGAAGCATTTGCCAGGGGAATTTCTAGTTGCACTGCTTTCTCCCAGAAGACAGAAGCCCATCTCTTGTGTCACTTTTAATGGAGCTAAGCTGTGCACATCAGTGCACAGACGAGAGAGGATGGGGGAAAGAAGTGTTCTGACAACATTTTTGTTGTCATTTTTGTTTAAACCTAAAGCAGAAGAAAGCAGATATATTGCCTAGCTATCTATAATCCAGTCCAACTGATGCACGAGCGGTACAGTTCTCCCATAGTTGGATGGGTTTGCTTCATCTTCACCAATAAGAAAAACAGGAACTCATACTGACAGATTAATAACATGGCACTCATCCTGACATATAAACAATTTCCATAAAGTCAGATTGAAAGCTCAACAGATGAACCAACTATTTCACAATTCTAACCATAGAAAGAAGTTCATTGCATACAACAGACCTTTAGACATACAATAATCTTTCATTCTGTTTTATGTTGCTTTATGCTAAAGTTAAAAGCAGAGTGCCATCAGCCTTTTGGAAACCTCTGGCTTCAGTTAAGAAAAACTCTGCAACGCATGATGAGCGTTCAAACCACCTCCCTCTGTATCCTTTAAACCGCTTCACTGAGACTGCTTACAACTGAAGGTAAACCACGGTGGTGCTAAAGAGATTTAGAAAAATATAACTGCTACTTAAAATGACCCACTAAAATAAAGCAGCTTTCCTAAAGCCTTTTTCTTTACTACGTGGACATAATTAAGTATAATTCTGTCATGTGCCCTCCTTTTTGACTTGAGAACTGATACCCAGATCTCAGCCCATTATTTTCTTATGGAGCTTATGGCACAGTGTTCACCTTCTTAGGTGAAGCTATGCTCCTAATTCTCTACACAGCTGTCAGGGAATTATGATATAAAATTCACATCCTCATGCAACTGGCAGGTACTTAATACAAATCTAGCACTCCACAGAAAAGCACCCCAGAACAAAACCCAAGAACCTTTAACATTAGTTATATATTCATTTAAATTTTAGGAGCACTTAGCAGGTTACCCTTTGTTTTGATTTCTTTCTTGAAGTCTAATTACTCCATATGTCCTTTCATATTTTGTCTGATCTGCAATTGTATTTCTCATTATCATTTTGTGAGGATGTGCTGCTATTTCCTCTAGTTTCATTCTCTCTTTTATGTTTCTCTTGTACAAAATTAATTACATTGTACCTTCAAGCATAATTTTAACAGTGTCTCCATTGCACTGTGTCTGCCTTTAATTAATGCTCTTCTAATGTAGGTTTTAGAGCCAAATGGTGCAATATTCTGAGCATCAAAGAAACAAAAGATCTAACAAAGCTGAAATGAAAGAACCAGACAAAGCAGCAGACAATGTATTCTCATTTGAAAAATGTCACTTCAATTTTATTTTAGATAGCAGAGCTGAAGAAGATTGTTTCTACTTTTTCCTCATTCATCAACAAACTGCGTGGTAAGGCTCACTCCAGCCTGGGAGATAATCTGTAATTTATGAAATGAGATTAATTTCTCCAAGGTCTGTCCATCTACTACACCTCCCTAACACACACTGCTCTGGTTGAATTTTTTGTAGAGATCTGCTGGTCACAGACCTCTGCCAAACATATCCACGCACACCCTCCCACAAAATGTGGATGCAAATAAGAATTAAACGCCCTTTTGGGGGTCTATTCAAAGGGACAATAGGAAAAGAAAACTGCATGGATTATCTCATTCACACTTTTGTTTTTGCACAGCATTCTCTAGCTGTTGAGCTACTGCCTGTTCGGCCAGATATTTAATCCTGCTACTGACACTAAGGTACATAATCCCAGTTATATGGGACTCCAGATATTTTATATTCATTCAGATCTTTGGGTATTTTGGACTTCAAAGTGAAGCCCTGGATCTTTCCTGTTTGCATGAAGTAGAAAAGCTTTGAGATCAGGAGTTTTCTTATTTACATTAAGTTTCCAAAATTCGTTTTCAGCAGCAAGCATGAACAAAAACGAGCTTTTACAACTTTGACAGTAAAAACTTTGATTTGCCCATTTTATACAGCTATTTTCTTAAGTAAATTCAAGTTAGTGCCCAGATCTAAACTGCACTCATAGTTAGATATTCTGACAGAGGTGACACTGGAATTTGTTAAAAATAAAGACCTCATGCTGTTGCAGAACTTTCTGAGCAACAGTGTTTGCATATATGATCCTGCATTTACATGCACATGGTTTTCAATTAGACCATTTTCTGGGCCATAATAAACAGAACATTTGTAAAGGAGATCATTATAGGTAATTAAAACATTAGGGATTTGTTTTTGTTGGATGAAGCCACTCAGTTTCAGAAAAAAAGTATATATTTCTACCTTGGTTTTGATTTGCATTTGTGATATAAGGGGGTCAAATTAAAGCAATTTTCCTTTAAAAAGGAGGGAGAGTATCTGACAATTATTGCAATGGGATATATTTTTAATGGGGACAACGCCTGCCCTGGGATTCGCATGAATGGCTATCACTGACTTTGATCAGCACCATACCTGCACATCAAAAGACATAACTTACTCTAAATCATTTTCACTCATTGTTTATCATAATAACTAGTCAGTTGAAATGCAAAATTTGCACATTGGAATCACATGCACACATTGATCTGGATCATGCAAAAGTCATATTTTAAGTTACTGGATTTTTGTTTGTTTAGTTTTATGGAGGAGAAGAGAAAGCTTTGAAGCACTGGATATGGAAAAAAGAATCAAATAAACCTTTATATTAGAATAAGAGGTAAAAGAAACAAAACTAGGTGGGTCATATTTAGAGCCTAACAAGCTTGACAGTGTCTCTTTAAGGTGAAGGAATAATACAGTTTGTCAAAGTTCTACCTTTCATAGTCTTACAATGTCAAGAGAACTGTATTTCAAAGCATGACATTACACAGGCTCAGTCTTTTAAAGAACACAAACTTTGATTTCAGAAACAAATGAAAGGAAAAAAATGTGAATCTGAAACAAAGCACTCCACACGTATATTTTTAGTGCCATGCATTCAGACTAAAGGGCCATATGTCCTCACATTAGTTAATACAGGGGAAAAAAGGCATTTCCAAATCACCTTTGAAATTTCAGTTCATAGACAGTAAATTTGAAACTGGCCAGTAGGCAGGGGCCAGAACCACATTTGGAAACATTAAATACCCTAAAATACCCTTTGTATCTCAATTTTACTTTCATCCCTGAATCTTTTTCTTTGTAGCTTTAACAATGGACAGTCTTTTTTTCCCCTGCAGCTTCCTTCTAAAACCCTAAAGAGGAACTTTCCATACAGTCAGAAATATGGTAGCTGCTTTTCATATGCCAAAAGATCAAAATGCTTGGAGAAAATGAAGATCTAATTTAAATACTTGGCATACGCTATAGATTTGAGGCTGAATTGCACCTTCTTTTCCCTTTAATCTTTTCCAATACTTGTTCTTTTAACAAAAGAGTCCCTTTACTTTAATACTTCGTAATGAGCAATTCCATACAAATGCTTTCCATGCCTCGCTCAATACCTTGCATTTATTAGTGTTTGTCCCACAAACAATAAAACAGTTCACAGGAAGAATAATATTATTTTGAGCAGTATTACACTCCCAGAGTGTTCACAGAACTTTATTTAGGATGAAAATAAGGCCAAAAGCCTCAGGTGATACACTCCCATTACTCTCTGGTATGGTCTGACAAAACAGGCAGCTCCGCTTGACATCTGTAGATATAAACAATGTCATCAGCTGAATAAATGATATGATTCTGTGCAGAATAGGTCAAAGAGGGTGATAAAACAACACGTTCCAGTGTCTTTCACCAATCTGAGACCCGTGAGTTATGTGCAACTATTCTGAGAACTAGATATCATTTAAGAGAAGTTC
Organism: Dromaius novaehollandiae; assembly: GCF_036370855.1. Lineage (NCBI taxonomy): Eukaryota > Metazoa > Chordata > Aves > Casuariiformes > Dromaiidae > Dromaius > Dromaius novaehollandiae. The sequence continues at coordinate 17,027,624 of NC_088113.1, forward strand.
ACATGGCAGAGTTTCTTCATGAAGGAGGAACAGATAATCAGACACATTTAAATCCCTCCCATCAAGATGCTAACCTTTTTAAAAGAATGCTAAATTCATGTCAGTTCTTACTAGATTAGAGGGAAGATAAAAAAGGTGTGAAATTTCTATAATCTGAAGCATGAATACAAAGCATGGGAGAGATTATAAGCAATAAATAGAAAACAAGGCAGATGCAGGAGAGACCTGGTTTGGGAATCAACAGAACCCTGGGGACAGTTTTTGTACCATCAATAAGCATACTTAATTTTCATTTATTTTGCCTTATTATAATCTCTTAACTATTGTGGTAAGTGCTCAAAAGGAGCTATATATCATGCCATTTGCACTAATACTTTTGTGCACCTTTTGCTTGGACAGGCTTGGACTCCTAAAGAACACTCTTGTATCTGTGACCCGAGATATATGTACATACTTAAATTTAGCAGCCATGTATCTGATTAGCAGGATTTGGGCCTTAATATTAAATATATTTTGTACTATCTAACACTGAACCATATCCAAGTTTTTTTTCTAGAGCTTTTCAGTTAAGTGTAATCCCAAGTAAATTTGCTCTAATCCAAACTATTAGATGTTCTAGATTAACAGACCTGGCTCTTTGAAGTTTTCATTACAAGAGAATCATCTTGAAGTTGATTAGGTAGCTACTTTTTCTGATGAGTTTGACAGATAACAGCTTCTACTTCAAACAGTATTTCATCTTCCATTACAAAACACATCTTATAGCTTTGCAAACATCTCCATGGTGCTCACCTTCAGGACTCCCTAAGTAGCGTCTGTTTCCCCATTTCTAAAAGCTGGTTTGCTCAGGCAAGCTTATTGCACAGGCCAGCTCAGCTTTCTACATCTTGCATTACATCAAAACATGACCACCAATTCCTTTTAAGTATTTTTCGGGTACTGCTGGTATCCAAACCTCAAAGTTCTTCCTGTGCTACAAACAGTCCCAGCTTGCACAGACAGAGCTGCATCCATAAGAGAAAGCAACTGTTTTTGGAATAAGTTTAATGATATCTGTAGCTTTGCAAACCCTACTAAAGCAAACAGTGTACCACTGGACTGCACGTCCAATGTGCACCAACACTTCTACTGGTGCTTGCTCTTCAAGCAAAGTGTATGAACAACAGATTTTGAAAAGAAAACAGCAATTCTGCAGAATAAAATCCCGTGCTGTTGCTGTAGACATACAAGTAGTTATGAAAGAAAATTCAGACAACAGACACAGCAGTGTGGGTAAACACTGTTTTAGACTGTTTACTGGCAAAGAAGGTAGCATTCTGACAATTTTAACCCAGATTAATATTGTTTTCCAAAGAAATCAGACTTTTAAACAGAAATCTGTTTAAAATTCAGAGTTTGAATCTCAACCACCAAAAATCAATGGGATGATTCTTATTGACTTGAGTGGGAGCAAGGATCAAGCCATGTAGTATAGTGGTAACAAAGGAGTTGATTTAGCAAAAGAATGGAGTGAATGTCTTTAGTGAAGATGGCCTATTTGCTCTCTTCACTCTCAGAGGCAGCAGCAACCTGCTTTGGGCAGCTTCTTATGCAGGATGTGGTTTAATAAGGCTGGATTAAAAACAATCCAAGAGGGGACTGTGGAAGGGTCACTATTACAGCAAAAAAATGCTGAAAGAAGTCTGGCTGAGGTGAAAAGACATGATATATTTGAGACAATAGGTCAAAAATCAAGAAAAGCATCAACATAATGAAGTGGGAGGTATACTATGATGTACCAGGCTCTCTGTCCTCTGAGTTATGGGAGTGCTAATCCTGAAAACCTGCAAACCCTATTTTGTGACAAGAATGGGTACAGTTTCCAAAGGCAGAGCTTTAGTCTTTTCCATGAATGCAATTCTAACTATAAGAGACACATAATGCAGCTTTCAAAAGAAAACTGTCTGTTCATATTTGACTCTAATTAATTGAATGTTGACTAGCTTACGATGCCAAAAAAAAAAAAAAGTGATTTTACCTGAATTCAAACACCTAGCTTTAGGGGGATTATTATTTATTAAACTACTTTGCACATAACTTGTTTTATAACATTCAGCTTTAACATTCTCCTACAGTGAAAAACAGCTCCTATTCCTACTCCTCCAGCCCATGAGAATGCACACTTTTATTAGAACCGTCCATCCTCCAGCCACAAGAGGCGAAACAAGGGTCTCACTATTCAATAATGATTTTTGTTTCGTGATCACTCAGACAAAAACTGGCAATGAAGTTTGCACTGGGCCTCTGGTAACTATTTACTTAAGAAAAAAGAAAAGAAACCCTCATTTCTAACCCCATACCACTCACTAATCCACTCGAACGCACTTTAATACCCATTATTTCACTGCTCTGAATTTCTTATCTATTTGATGAAACTTAAGAAAAAAACCTGTAAGGATACTTTAAAGATACAGCAGTATCCAAGAACAGAAGTGCCATAACCTTACTCACTTTAGTAGATGAACTACTGTGCAATCTTTGACCAAGCACTGCAATAAACTCATTCTGAGCCCCAGGAGACATGTACATGACATTAAGAACCCATAGGAATTTTTGAGAGTAAAAAGAACATGCTGAGCTATCAATTCTATTAGTTGCCCACTCTTTCCATTATCTGAGTAACTGGGTCTCATCACAATGAGCCAACAAGACAATTCACACATCGCATGAAGATGGATTTAGTGTTCCAAAGCATATCAATTTTGGCAAAAGTTCTGATTCATCTAGTCTTCATGATCAAAAATGTCACAGTACATTTCACAACAAAGTAACTAGCAGTACACAGTGATCTAATGATCATTAGTAGATGCAGGATTTGACTCATTTGTTACCCTTAGAGCTCATAGGAAAACAGCTAACGTTACCTTTCATCTAGCTTAAATTAAATAGTAGAAGCTTAATCCTTTGGTGAATGATTTAAATTTAGTGAATGCTTGCTTGCTCTAAGGGCAAGATGGAAAATTTATTTTTGACATCAATAAGCTAAATGTTTTAATCACAAACAATCACTTATTATTGACACATACATCATTTATGTTCCCCAAAATGCTGATGATTTAGTGACATAAAACGCACAAACTGTGTTTACCTATACGGGAGGCCAGTTTGGCATTGCACAAGAAACACTGGTTCTCAGTTCTTCAAACACACAGAAGCAGGAATTTTGATGCGTTCTTCTGCTTCCACCAATAACAACAATGTAGCACTATAGGCAAGGTATACTCTCTTCACTGTATGTAAAGTTAAATTCTTATTTCTGGCACTGAAATAAGAGACAGTTTTCTCAGGTGCTGAAATTCTCATAGATTTGGATCAGGATTGTCTATACTCATCTCCAAAAAAGAAACTACTTAAACACTAAAACACATATTTAACTAAAACACATATTTAACTAATTGCAGGCTCACATGTGCATTTAGTTGGCATTGATATGTCAGCATGTATCCCAGACACATGCTAAGACACAGGTCAAGGAAAAAACAAAGTCAGGCACAGATTATAACTTCATAGCTTTTTTTTTTTTCCATATACATATTTCATATTATAGCTTTATGGACATTTCCTTTGGCTATTATTCTGCTAAAGGAAAATATTTTAATTAAGGTCCAGTTCTGAAGCCAGTTTTGTCTACTGCAGAAGTACTTCAATTTTACTGCTCATTACCTTTAATCAGGCATGCCATGAAAAGATCTTTTACCCATACTACTAATGGTGTGAGCTCTTACCTGCATCATCCAAGTCTTAGAAGAACTCCAGAGCATATTGGATTGTCTCAGACTTAGATTAATTATTGTGTTTTAGCAGAGCTGTAGTAGCTAGCTGAGAGAGCAGCTGTTCATTACTTTTATTTTTCATGTTGCCAGCCACAGTACAGCACAACTGACTTT